>NC_056626.2:70804900-71114900 GCF_002870075.4 Lactuca sativa | reverse complement strand
CTCTCTCTCTCTCTCTCTCTCTCTATATATATATATATATATATATATATATATATATATATATATATATATATATATATATATATATATATATATATATAGGGTTAGGTTAATGTGAGACGACCTAATTTTGTAAGACGGTGAGACGCATTTTTTATTTTTTTTTAGTTAATTCAAGTTCCGAAAATAATATTTCAAAAAAGAATTTTTGGATTTTTCTATTTATTTTGCATTTTAAAATTATTTTTTAGAATATATACAGTGTAATATTCTCTTAGAATATTTCAGGTATTTTTCAAAAAAAAATGGAATTTTTTTATTTTTTTTTATTTTTTTTTAGTTAATTCATGTTCTGAAAATAATATTTAAAAAAAGAATTTTTAGATTTTCCATTTATTTTGCCTTTTAAAATTATTTTTTAGAATATGTTAGTGTAATATTCTATTAGAATATTTCATGTATTTAAAAAAAAAAAAAAAAAAAAAAAAAAAAAAAAAAAAAAAAAACTGAGATTTTTTTTAGTTAATTCAAGTTCCGATAATAATATTTAAAAAAAGAGTTTTTGGATTTTTCCATTTATTTTGCATTTTAAAATTATTTTTAGATTTGGTCTCACGGTTTCATAAAATTAGAAGGGTCTCAAATTAACCTGACTATATATATATATATATATATATATATATATATATATATATATATATATATATATATATATATATATATATATATATATATATATAGACGAGGGTTCAATTGAGAAAAAACAAAGTTGAGAATGAAAAACTATTATCAGCCAATCATTTAATGAGCTTAAAAAACGTGGTGGCAAACTTGTAAATAATCCAAAAGCATTAAACTGTCAGGACACTTGAGTAATTTCATCGCATATCAAATCTCGACGGCAAAACCATCATTTCCCTCTTCGAACACATCATCATTACCCCATAACACGAAAACCATTTGAAGAAGAATTCAATCACATAAAGCATTCTCAACATCGCGAAGAACAAATTGAAGAAAAATGTCTTCCGACGAAAACCTAAACGAAACCATTTCCTCACTGTTGACTACGGAAGGTAATCATTGGCGTTTTTTTCTTCGATTTTTAATGATTTGTAATCATTTCTAAATTTGTCACTTAATTGCTTGAAATTTTTTGTAATCATTTTTCATTATTAGTTGATTTAGAACTAAAAATTTTGCATTCACAATGTTCATTCTTCAAACTAGGTTGTTTACTTCAAATTTTGTGATCCTCGTTCATTCTCGTAACCCTTTTTCGTTATTACTTGATTTACTTGAAATTTTTATAAGAATCATCCATTATTAGTTGATATATAAATGATTTTATATCTTCTCTTCATATTTCATACTTATTCACAACTTTTTTGTTAAAATATAAAAGTTACTTCACATTTCACTTATGTTGTCATAATATTAACTACTTATCCTTACAAAAACAACACCAATAGTGAAGCATACATATAAACAAAAAACAAAAACCAATCAAAAAGGTAATTTGATCTGATTAACTTTATTCATAAGCGATTGCCAACATTTAGATGAGATTTTACTTAAAAATACAATAGAAAATGAAGATATTGAAGATAATTTTGTTTTGATATGTTTTGTTTACTTCTGAACACAAACAAAACTAAGTTATATATGTTATATTCATATATGAATATTACATAATTTGTTTTATATATACATTATTCAAATATGAATACAACCAAAATGACTTATATATCTTCTATTCACATATGAATATAACATACATATTCATATGTGAATAAAAAAAATATGAATACATATGTTTTATTCAAAAATTCATTTGTGAATATCAAATTTATTTATCTTATAGTCACTAATGAGTGAAGGTAAGAAGACTAACATTTCCGATAAAGACTCGCCAATAATGAGACAAACACGGTCAATGCAGAAAAATCACAAAGGTATAAAATACATATCATATCTTTTATATCCCTACTATAATTTATGAATAATTTGTATATCTCTGCTATAATTTTCTTATATTAACATATGATTAATTCAATCTAGATATGTTTTATATTAAAAAAACGATTAAATTCCTGTAATCATAGATGAATAAATATATAAGGCTTAGCTTTGTTTATATTTTAAAAGCTAATTATATATGAATAGAAACAATTATTCATACCTTTATGTTCTTTTATTTTGGAACGATTTTGTTTTGAAATTACTGATTGATCTTCAGTATCTTCACATATGAATTTAATATATATATATATATATATATATATATATATATATATATATATATATATATATGTGTGTGTGTGTGTGTGTGTGTGCGTATGTATGTGTGTGTGCGTATGTATGTGTGTGTGTGTGAATATAAAAATATGGATACATCACTTATATTCATTTATAAATAACTTGTATATCCCTCCTATAATTTTTTTCTATTAACATATGAAAAATTCAATCTGCATATGTTTTATATTAAAAAAAAAACTATTGAATTATGGTATTCTTAGATGAATAAATATATAAGGATTACCTTTGTTTATATTCAAAAGCTAATCATATATGAATGGAAACAATTATTCATACCTTTATGTTCTTTTATTTTGGAACATTTTTGTTTTGAAATGAATCATTAATCTTTAGTATCTTCACATATGAACATATGAATGTAACATATATATATATATATATATATATATATATATATATATATATATATATATATGAATATTTAAACATGGATACATCTGCTATATTCATTTATGAATAATTTATATATCTCGGTTATAATTTTCTTCTATTAACATATGAATACTTCAATCTAGATATACTTTATATTAAAAAAACTATTGAATTCCTCTATTCATATATGAATAAATATATATGGTTTAACTTTGTTTATATCCAAAAGCTAATCGTATCTGAATGGAAACAAGTATCATACCTTTATGATGTTGGGCATGTTAGGCATTCCAACTGGTGGAACTATACTTACACAATTGGATCAATGGCCTAAAGATGATACAAGTTATGATGAATGGAAGCAACAATTTAAAGAAGGAACAATCATCTGACTGAATGTAATAAAAGAAGTTATTGTTTGTACCACAAAAGTTGATTTCAATTTCAAATTGAACTTCTTAGTTCTTTTTGTCAACACGTTTTGCGAGTCAACATCAATGGGAAGATGCAACATGTTTCCTTTGAGTTATATTTCAAGAAAATCAGATATCAGCAACATAGACCGGTGCAACTATGTTTTGGATTGTCTTGTCAGAACAAAGAACTTATACATACCATACTCACATACCAGCTACTTTGTTGGACCTTCAACTTTCTTGGTGGTTAGTTATTATAATGTTTATACTCCATTTTTAATAATATTAATTATTCGTAACTGAATAGGACATATTCATATATGAATAAGTAGAAGATAAAATTACTTGTTCATATATGAATATATATATATGTTAATAAGTAAGGGTTTGCATTACTTATTCATATATGAATATCAATTAGTTATCATTTATCTACAGTTGTTTTATGTTGATAACAATTTGTTATTGTAGTTCAGAGAAGATTAGATATTGAGAGACATTTGAACAAGAAAAATGTAAATTTGGACTTAGAGAATTAAATGAAGAATTTGTTAATGAACAAGATGAAGCAGATACAGATCTCCAAGACAGTGATTCTAATAAGGATGAAAATCATTATGTTGAGGTAATTATTTTGAACATGTTAATAATATATGATTACATTAAATTATTATATTAATTTCTAATCATACTTCTTTTTATTACATAGGCATATGAATCAAAATTATCTAACATGCTTAATAGTTTTGAGAGGATGAAGGAAAAGGTGAATTCAAAACTCAATGATGCGATAACATAGTTCCCTGAAAAGGAAAGTTTTAGGATTTTCAAAGAGAATATGACAATATAATTGTTGAAGAAAAAACTGAAAGCACAACACTTTTTGAATTTCCAAGTAATGAAATTGGAGTAGAAGGTATCAATTTGACACCAACAATGGGTCAAAAAACAAATGATCAAAAAGAAAATGAAGATAAAGAGTGAAATGGTGAAGAAGACAATGATAATGATGAAAGTCAACCGGAAGTAGATTATTTGTTTGATTCAAACGAAGCAAAGAATGAAAGAATAAAGAATGATGGAGATAAGAATCAAAAAGAAGGTGAAACTGAAGCAAAAGTGAAAGATGGAAAGAACAATGAAAATGAGAATGATGAAGAGAAAAATGATTATGATGTTGAAGAAACAAATACTAATGAAGAGACTATTCAACAAAGTGAAAATGAATATTCTCATATTCATATATAAACATTACATTTTTCATTAAAAACTATTAAATTACCTTAAATTCATTTTTAAATTCGCTTTTATTGTTGTTATTTTGCACAATGTAAACTTTCCACCCATCTTTAATACCAATATACGAGTATATACAAAAAAATATTGCTTTATATATTTCCTTTTGCACCTCAAAAAATAATATACTTGTATAAACCGTTGATGCTTCTAGTTCTATTTCTCGAGGTGTTTTCATTTTATATGATGCTTTCTTTGATGTCTTATCAAACTCTCGTTGAGTATTCTTTTGCTTTTGAATGGTAGTGTCATAATTCATCATGAAATTCAAAAGTAATTACCACTTTTTTAGTACGTATTAAAGAATGAATTCATACTCTCTGACATCGATGTAGTCTTCATCAACCCACACATTGCAATATCATCAATATATCCAGTTATCCATGAATCAAGTTTTGTAAACATGTCTTTAAACCGTCTCGTGTCTTCCAGATTGAATGTCTTCATAAGCAAACCCCACTTCACCTCAAAGACACCAGGTTTCATATTAGTGTCACAAACAAGCTTCGAGAATCTTTTTCTAAAGTCTGTGTTTGTAAGTAAATCATTTCATATCTATATTAAAACAAAAAATAAAATAAACTTCTATATTTATTCATAAATGAATAAATATTAATAAGTAAAATAACAATAAATATTCATAAATGAATATACTAATTTTTGAAAAAATTACTCTATTCATCTATGAATAACTAAATACAATCTAACATATTTAAAATATATTAAAATAATACATTGTTTTTCAACTTTTTCATTATATGCCACATATATAATCAGTGATTTGAATTAGGAAACACATTCTCAATAGCTTGTTTTATTGCAACACCTTGATCGGTTAAAACAATTGTTGGTTCTTTCCGATGAGTTTTAAGAAACGCTTTAAGCAACCAAGAATATGACTCAATGCTTTCATTGCTTAGCAACCCCACTCCAATAGTAACTGATATTTTATGATGATCAATAGCAGTAAATGGAAAAAAAAAACATTCGATACCTAACACACAAAAAAACTGTTCATTAAAGTCAAATTGTGATGTATTCATAAGTGAATATAAAAATATTCATCTATGAATACAGTTACAATATGTAAAATTATTAGAATAATTTCAACAATAAAAACCAAGCATTAATAAAGTTAAAATATTCATATATGAATAAACAATAAAAAAATAGATAGAATAACTTACTTGTTTGTTCGGAAAGTCGCATCCAACAAGATAACATCATCAAATTCAACATCATATGCCTTCTCCATTTCATCAGCCCAAAAACATAGAGTTCAAAACATCATCTTGACAATTAAACTCAAATGAGTAATTTAGATAGTGAGCTCGACAGACATTCATTGTGTTTACTATCATTTGGGCATCTTTATAACCTATAACCCTGTTGATATCTCTCCTTAAATTTTTATAGTCAACTACTTTGGGTTTTACGAACTCATACCCACCTCTCAGACTTGCACTTAACTTATGAGCCATAGTTAGACCTATTTTTCATGTGGAAGCACACACTATAAACTCTTTTTCTGAATATGACATTTACCTCACTTTTTTTAAACCAATTCTCTTCTCAAGTGGATGGTTGTGAAGTTCATCAAACTGAAAAACTTTATAATCTGGAGTTCCATACACACATTTAAATATAATCTTTCCTTGACAAACAATAACTCTTGAATTTGAATTTTGTTTCCTCCTAACACCACTTGTGCCCAATGTGTCACAAGATTTCTTTTTATGTTTGCCACCACGATTACATATAACATGTTTCTTCTTTATAATCTTGTTATCAAACCTTGACTATGTGCTCAGTCTCACATCAAAACCACCAATTTCAGCATACTAAAAATACATTTTGATGGCCAACTTTAATGATTTGAAGATTAAACCTTTCAAGGGAATAAGTTGAACACGTACATCTGGCTTATAGACATGTACTCCAATTACATCACCACAATATTGTGCATTATCTACTGCACTCGAAGATTCGCCAGCTAAAAAATTATAAATCTAAATCATTCTAATAATGCATGAATAAAACAAACATATATGAATAAAACAATCATATATGAATACATGAAATTCATATGAATAAAACAAAAAACAATGTTTATTAATGGATTAATAAAAATTCATATATGAATACATAAAATTCATGAGGATTCAAAATATATAAAATAAACATAACTTATTCATATATGAATAAAACGAAAATAATAATAAATTCGAAATTACAATTATCACACGTTTATTCATATATGAATAAGACAACAATTTATTCATATGTCAATACATGATAATCAACAAAATTAAAAACAACAAAATAATCCAATAAGCGATACCTTCTGTAACGCCCGTAGATCCGGGCTTAGTCAATTTAGATACGATAAGCATCAAAAATGACTTTTTTTTTATAGAAGAGTGTTTAGAAAAAATAATCTTAACCAAGTTTTAGTTTATGTCACAAGGTTTTCTTACATATAAAGAATGCCAAAATCCGAGTTATAACGAAGAAGTTATGACATGTTGAAGTTTCGCGACAAAACTGGCACGACACTGCGCGACGTAAATAGTGAATTTACGATAGAGCGATATTTGGCTTTAGTGATCTAAATGAAAGTTGTAGAATACGTTAAACTGAGAGCGTACATAAAAAGAACATCTAAATTTGACATCGTATGAGGAAGTTATGATTTTTCTAAGTTTCGACTTAGCAGTATGCAGCCCAAAGTTCGGATATGAGATCGAGTGGTTTCTAGCCAAAACAATCTAAACAAGAAATGAAGATCTCATCGATAGTAATGCAACGGTAAAAAGACAGACGAAAACGGAGGTCAGATGAAGAAGTTATGAATTTCTAACGGAGTTTTCCTGTCCCGGCCTACTAAAAAATAATATAATAACAATAAATTCAAAATTAGCCGACGGTGTCTAAACGAGAGTTGTAGAGCATAATCTCACCTACGCATTGATATAAAGAACGTCGAAAATGGAGCTCGTATGCAAAAGATATGAATTTCTGAAGTTCGGGGCACGAACCTCGACACTGTGTCAGAGTTCACGACGTAAACATAGGGTTCACGACGTGAACTCAGTGATGACGTCTCCTGGAGCCTATCAAACCCAAGTTTCGATGACGCACCTGGTGACAACTGAACTCACGACGTGAATATTTGAGATTCACGACGTGAATCAAGAAAATCAGCCCTATAAATAGAAATCGAAGGGAAGCCAATTTTGGTTGCTAATTCCTTCACTCTCTACACATTCTCTAGCCCTCTCGAAGCACCCCCGAAGCCCTGGTATCATCCCAACACCCGAAGCAAGCCCCAAAGATCCCGAGATGAAAAGAGTTTTAAGCCGAAACTCTGCTCGCAAGAAGCCCGATTTTGAAGATATCCCGGTTTCATCGAAGAATATTACTTTAAAGAGCCGTAGTGCTGTCTGGTCACCGTTTTATCAAGTGGTTGTATAGTCACTTTCATCTTTCACATAAGATATGAAGTATTTTATATAAAGTACGTGCTATGTGTATATACGTTGTTTGCTTATTAGAGATGGATGATGAATGAATCTTTTATAAAGGTTTTAAACTGTATATGTATTTTATATATACAAGTATATTGGGTAAAACATGTGTGGATAAAGAATGAGGGATGAAAGATGATATAGATGTTATTGGCAGTTGTGCCTAATAAATAACATTAGCAGTTGTGCCTAATAAATAATATTGGCAACTGTGTCAATTAGAGAATAAATGATGTTGTTAGCAGCTGTGCCTAATAAATAATTTTGGCAACTGTGTCAATTAGAGAATAAATGATGTTGTTGGCAGCTGCGCCTAATAAATAATATTGGCAACTATACCAACTAGAGAATAAATTATGTTATTGGCAGCTGCACCTAATAAATAACATAGGCAGCTGCGCCATAGGCACATATGGACTTTGTGCCTATTCCTTAGGATAACCCTTAGGAATGAATGACTAAAGGATAGATGATTCTTAAGATCTTTAAGAATAAAGAAGATAATGGGGATGAGAAATTTGGTTGATTGTTTAATGCTTAAACATAAGAAATTTATTATTTGTGGGTTGAAAACCCTATATGCTCACCAGGCTCCCAAGCCTGACCCACTCAGTTTTTATTTGAATTACATGTAGTGGCACCAGAGCATAATGTCTATTTTGTACTGTTTATGCTTTTGGTCTGTATTGGAACATGACATCCCGAGATTTTTGTTATATAATGCAAAATGCATTTCTTTAAAGAAATGATTTGATAAATTCTTATCACATTTCGTTTCGGGAACAAATTCCGTAACAGTTTTGTTCAAACGATTACTCTGATTTTAAAACAAAACATAAATTAAATCAGTCTTTTCTGGCAGTGAAAATGGGGATGTCACACCTTCAAAAAATGAGTTCTCAACATCTTCTTCTTCACTCTCACAAATAGAAAAACACAAATCATCATCAATAACACTAGAACTTGACATAATAAACCAAATGATCTGTATAAATAAACAAAAACAATCTTAATATCGAATATATCTCAAAAAAAAAAAAGTTGTAAATATGAAAACCTGATTAATTTCGAATATATCTCACCTCAACGTACAAAATATCTAAAAGAAACTTAAATCGGCTCGATCAGATGATGCAATTAAGTAATCTCTCTTAGTTCAGAGTGTAAAAACTATAACGATATATCTGATTGAAAATTAAATCAGCTCCGATTTGAAATATAGATCTCAAACTATAGAACAAAAATCTGATGAAACAACTCCAATACATATTCGAAATTTCAGGATAAACGGAAATAATACGCGTAATTCTTAAAAAATTATATGAAGCAATAATCTTGAGAATGAAGTTCGATATATCCAATTCAAACGATATACATATCTGATCAAATTGGAAACTGAATACGAAGTAGAAAACTAAAATACAGATGTGAAACTTCACGATTAATGGAAAAATACGTATAATTGCTAACGAGTTATATAAAGAAAAGAATCTTGATAATGAATTCATCCATATTCGATTCAAACGAGCTAAAGATATCATCAAATCGGAAACTAATTACAACGAACAAGTAAGTTCAATATAAAAATGTTGCTAATTCACAAAGATACCCTTAATGAAAAATGACATGCACATTTTTTAAGGTTTATATGTTAGAGTTCCCCCATTCTCAATCTTTTTTATTATCTCAATTGAACTTGTCCCTCTCTCTCTCTCTCTCTCTCTCTCTATACATACATATATATATATATATATATATATATATATATATATATATATATACTAGGTGTGAGACCCATATATTATATGAGTGTATTTAAAACAATTAAATATATATAAACATTTGAAAATTTTGAATTTATAAGAAATATAAAATTATAAAGGAAGTCTATTAATAAAATTGATATGCATTTATTATTAAATTTAAATACCATATGGAATTAATAAAATAAGAAAACCACAAAATTACATGTGGAATAAAAATTAATTCAAAATAACCACAAAATAACATGTGGCAAAATGAATGTGAGTATAACAAGTGGCAAAAAAAACTTTCATTTATTAGAGAAGATATATATATATATATATATATATATATATATATATATATATATATATATATATATATATATATATATAATTTTAAATTATTTTCAAATAATTATGGTAATAGAACCTATAATTAGGGTAAAACCATCATACTGACACCATCGGGTTTATGCCGTCTCCTCTATCTCCACCGGCCACTATCAGCTTCTTTAACCCCACACACATTGTTGGACCACCATCGTCAACAACCAGATACCGCCATCTTCCTTTCCACTCTTTCTCAAATGCAGTGAATATTTCAAGATGGAAATCAGAGACAAAAAAGACACATAAATATATGTTCATCGTTTACACTCCTACTTTTATTTCTTTGTTTTTTGTGATAATTCCTCTCATATATACAATGAGTTTTCATTATTTACACAACCATTTTTACATCTTTTAATGTTTACCCTATATTTTATTTGCATTGATAACAATATTCATGTAATTTGTATTAATTTCAAGGATTAATAGATATTGTTTGTGATGGAACATAAACGGATTTTTTATTTCGTAACGATTCATTGCCGCTTAGATAAGGGATAATGACTTAAAAAGATAATATATTTTTTGATTTGTACACATTTGGTCACTGAGTTTTTTTTTTCGTCCACGTCTACCCCTTAAACTTGTTAAACTGTATACATTCAGTCCTTATGACCGGCTACTCTAGGTTACCCGGTAAAAATGATTTCATAGGGTAATATATTTCTCACTTTGTACACATTTAGTCCTTAATATTTTTGTACATATTTAGTATTTTTTTTTTTTTTGCAAAATATATCATTTTTTTGTACTCATTCAGTACTTATGAATAATTTTTTTAGTTTTTTTCTCACGAAATCTTACGTGGGACATTCATTAACGAGGTGTATGAGGCTTTTGATGCTTATATTCATCGCGATCTCAACTACTTGGTTGCTTAGATCATGTGTTCTGAACGTCATAACTTCTTCATATGATCTTAGATTTTAACGATCTTTATATCCATGCGTTCGTATTTTAGTCTACTACAACTTTCATTTAGTAAAAATAATATGAAGAAGTTACGATGTTCAAAATACAAGACCTAAGCCAAACCACAAGACTTACGTAACCAAGCAGTCAAGATCGCATTAGACATAAGCATCAACAACCCCAAGCATCTCATCAATGATTGTCTCACGTAAGATGTCGTAAAAGAACCTAAATAAATCATTCATAAATACTGAATGAGTACAAAAAAGACGTATTTTGAAACAAAAAAAAATGTTAAGGACTAAATATGTACAAAAATATTAACGACTAAATGTGTACAAAATGAAAAATATATTACCCTATCAAGTCATTTTTTCCGGCTAACCTAGACTTACAGGTCATAACGACTAAATGTGTACAGTTCAACAAGTTTAAGGGATAAATGTGGACGAAAAAAAACCTCAGTGACCAAATGTGTATAAATCGAATAATATGTTACCCTTTTAAGTCATTATCCCCTTAAACAATGGTATTGTTGTAGGTTGTGCAATTTACGATTTATTATACACTAGAGTCTATGTCCTAATTCAATTTTTGGCACATTACTTCGTTTTGCATCAACAATTTATTTTTATTTTTAGGTTATTTAGAATTATTTTATCTATCTTGTTTTTAATATGGTCAGGATGTTTGTTTTCATGGTAATGATGCAATGGAAGAAATTTAAGACAAAATTTTAAGGAACCCACTACTACGAAGAAGAAAGAAAATGAGATTTTTTTTTGGTTTAGTATTTTTTGAATCTCTTGAATATATAAATTTATAGTTTTTATTCTTTTAGAATGTAAAGAATTTTTTAATATTTGAAAGTGGGTTATGTTTCTTTGTGAATTTAGGATTTAAAGAGTCTGCCGTTGATGTGGAAAAAAAAACATAGAGAACGAGAGTTTATTCTAACATAGTGTATTATGCTAGAATATATAATGTGTTTATTTAACAGCAATACACTTTATTAGTGTTTTTCTTATATTTTTATGTTTTCTAGCCATTTTTAATTTTATTTTTTAAGAATAAATGTAATTCTTAAATTATATATATATATATATATATATATATATATATATATATATATATATATATATATATTCAGAATGAATATAATAATTGTTTATAGTCTTCTTCTTTATGAATTAAGATAATGAGTGATTCTTAAACAATAAAATTTATATTCTTTATAAAATGTTATTCTTGATAATATGTTGTATAATATCATGAATGGAACCATATTCTGCCAGAATAAAATAAAAAATATCTTGAATGAAACCATATTCTGCCAGAATAAAATAAAAAATATATTTACTTGTTTATGGTCGACTTTTCTATCATTTTGACAGAATGAAATCGCTTATTATTAAAAATATACTAGAAGTAAATTTGAATTAATTTAAAAAATTCAGATTTTTAAAAATAAGCGAATTAATTATCCTTTAAAATTCGAAAATTTCCTTTTTTTAGTATAGATTAATTGACCAAAATACTTTTTTGTATAAATTTATGTGAATATATGGTATATGTTACCTTATTGTAATATCATTGACCCTTAGATCATGATCATTGATCATATTAATCCTTTGGTTTAGAATTATCCTTACAAGCATACAGTAGATGTAAGAAACACAAGAACCTAGCTCTCTCTCTCTCTCTCTCTCTATATATATATATATATATATATATATATATATATATATATATATATATATATATATATATATGTCTGAGTTATTGTGAGAACTAAAAAAAGCTTGTGAACTTGCATACTAATAATCAAATCATCATTTTTAAAACCCAAAAATACCAAATTTCTCCAAGTGGTGCGTCTAAGCCATATCTAGGCTCACAAAAGAAGATTTGACATTTTTTTATTTATTTTCAAAGTTTGCATATATGCACAGTAAGAAGTCATATGGAATGTTGATGAGCACAATCAGTAGTCATATGGACAGAGAATGTGAACAATCAGCATCTATATGGATTGCTGATGAACAATTAGCACTCCATATGACTTCTAATTGTGCTCATCATCATTCCATATGATTGTTGATTGTGCTCATAAGTAGTCCATACAACTACAGATCATGCTCATCTGCAGTCGTACAAATAAAACAAAAAAAAACATCAAATCTTTTTTTGAGCCTAGATATGGCTTAGACGCACCATTTGGAGAATATTGGTGTTTTTGGTGTTGAAAAATGATGAGTTGATTATGAGTTCGCAAGTTCTCACAAATCTTTTGGTTCTCAAAAGAACCGGACTCTCTCTCTCTCTCTCTCTCTATATATATATATATATATATATATATATATATATATATATATATATATATATATATATATATATATATATATATATATATAATTTTAAATTATTTTCAAATAATTATGGTAATAGAACCTATAATTAGGGTAAAACCATCATACTGACACCATCGGGTTTATGCCGTCTCCTCTATCTCCACCGGCCACTATCAGCTTCTTTAACCCCACACACATTGTTGGACCACCATCGTCAACAACCAGATACCGCCATCTTCCTTTCCACTCTTTCTCAAATGCAGTGAATATTTCAAGATGGAAATCAGAGACAAAAAAGACACATAAATATATGTTCATCGTTTACACTCCTACTTTTATTTCTTTGTTTTTTGTGATAATTCCTCTCATATATACAATGAGTTTTCATTATTTACACAACCATTTTTACATCTTTTAATGTTTACCCTATATTTTATTTGCATTGATAACAATATTCATGTAATTTGTATTAATTTCAAGGATTAATAGATATTGTTTGTGATGGAACATAAACGGATTTTTTATTTCGTAACGATTCATTGCCGCTTAGATAAGGGATAATGACTTAAAAAGATAATATATTTTTTGATTTGTACACATTTGGTCACTGAGTTTTTTTTTTTCGTCCACGTCTACCCCTTAAACTTGTTAAACTGTATACATTCAGTCCTTATGACCGGCTACTCTAGGTTACCCGGTAAAAATGATTTCATAGGGTAATATATTTCTCACTTTGTACACATTTAGTCCTTAATATTTTTGTACATATTTAGTATTTTTTTTTTTTTTTGCAAAATATATCATTTTTTTTGTACTCATTCAGTACTTATGAATAATTTTTTTAGTTTTTTTCTCACGAAATCTTACGTGGGACATTCATTAACGAGGTGTATGAGGCTTTTGATGCTTATATTCATCGCGATCTCAACTACTTGGTTGCTTAGATCATGTGTTCTGAACGTCATAACTTCTTCATATGATCTTAGATTTTAACGATCTTTATATCCATGCGTTCGTATTTTAGTCTACTACAACTTTCATTTAGTAAAAATAATATGAAGAAGTTACGATGTTCAAAATACAAGACCTAAGCCAAACCACAAGACTTACGTAACCAAGCAGTCAAGATCGCATTAGACATAAGCATCAACAACCCCAAGCATCTCATCAATGATTGTCTCACGTAAGATGTCGTAAAAGAACCTAAATAAATCATTCATAAATACTGAATGAGTACAAAAAAGACGTATTTTGAAACAAAAAAAATGTTAAGGACTAAATATGTACAAAAATATTAACGACTAAATGTGTACAAAATGAAAAATATATTACCCTATCAAGTCATTTTTTCCGGCTAACCTAGACTTACAGGTCATAACGACTAAATGTGTACAGTTCAACAAGTTTAAGGGATAAATGTGGACGAAAAAAAAACTCAGTGACCAAATGTGTATAAATCGAATAATATGTTACCCTTTTAAGTCATTATCCCCTTAAACAATGGTATTGTTGTAGGTTGTGCAATTTACGATTTATTATACACTAGAGTCTATGTCCTAATTCAATTTTTGGCACATTACTTCGTTTTGCATCAACAATTTATTTTTATTTTTAGGTTATTTAGAATTATTTTATCTATCTTGTTTTTAATAGGGTCAGGATGTTTGTTTTCATGGTAATGATGCAATGGAAGAAATTTAAGACAAAATTTTAAGGAACCCACTACTACGAAGAAGAAAGAAAATGAGATTTTTTTTGGTTTAGTATTTTTTGAATCTCTTGAATATATAAATTTATAGTTTTTATTCTTTTAGAATGTAAAGAATTTTTTAATATTTGAAAGTGGGTTATGTTTCTTTGTGAATTTAGGATTTAAAGAGTCTGCCGTTGATGTGGAAAAAAAAAACATAGAGAACGAGAGTTTATTCTAACATAGTGTATTATGCTAGAATATATAATGTGTTTATTTAACAACAATACACTTTATTAGTGTTTTTCTTATATTTTTATGTTTTCTAGCCATTTTTAATTTTATTTTTTAAGAATAAATGTAATTCTTAAATTATATATATATATATATATATATATATATATATATATATATATATATATATATATATATATATATATATATATATATTCAGAATGAATATAATAATTGTTTATAGTCTTCTTCTTTATGAATTAAGATAATGAGTGATTCTTAAACAATAAAATTTATATTCTTTATAAAATGTTATTCTTGATAATATGTTGTATAATATCATGAATGGAACCATATTCTGCCAGAATAAAATAAAAAATATCTTGAATGAAACCATATTCTGCCAGAATAAAATAAAAAATATATTTACTTGTTTATGGTCGACTTTTCTATCATTTTGACAGAATGAAATCGCTTATTATTAAAAATATACTAGAAGTAAATTTGAATTAATTTAAAAAATTCAGATTTTTAAAAATAAGCGAATTAATTATCCTTTAAAATTCGAAAATTTCCTTTTTTTAGTATAGATTAATTGACCAAAATACTTTTTTGTATAAATTTATGTGAATATATGGTATATGTTACCTTATTGTAATATCATTGACCCTTAGATCATGATCATTGATCATATTAATCCTTTGGTTTAGAATTATCCTTACAAGCATACAGTAGATGTAAGAAACACAAGAACCTAGCTCTCTCTCTCTCTCTCTCTATATATATATATATATATATATATATATATATATATATATATATATATATATATGTCTGAGTTATTGTGAGAACTAAAAAAAGCTTGTGAACTTGCATACTAATAATCAAATCATCATTTTTAAAACCCAAAAATACCAAATTTCTCCAAGTGGTGCGTCTAAGCCATATCTAGGCTCACAAAAGAAGATTTGACATTTTTTTATTTATTTTCAAAGTTTGCATATATGCACAGTAAGAAGTCATATGGAATGTTGATGAGCACAATCAGTAGTCATATGGACAGAGAATGTGAACAATCAGCATCTATATGGATTGCTGATGAACAATTAGCACTCCATATGACTTCTAATTGTGCTCATCATCATTCCATATGATTGTTGATTGTGCTCATAAGTAGTCCATACAACTACAGATCATGCTCATCTGCAGTCGTACAAATAAAACAAAAAAAAAACATCAAATCTTTTTTTGAGCCTAGATATGGCTTAGACGCACCATTTGGAGAATATTGGTGTTTTTGGTGTTGAAAAATGATGAGTTGATTATGAGTTCGCAAGTTCTCACAAATCTTTTGGTTCTCAAAAGAACCGGACTCTCTCTCTCTCTCTCTCTCTCTATATATATATATATATATATATATATATATATATATATATATATATGTGTGTGTGTGTGTGTGTGTGTGTGTGTGTGTGTGTGTTGAATCAAGAAAGTGACCCTCTTGAACCTTAGTCCGAAGTCCTCCTCACTACCGTAATACTGCTTCTGCTACCGTTACGAGAAGTCATCCGAAACTACCTTGTCTGGAACAAAGACTTAGTTTCTTTTTAACTTTTGCTTTTACAATGTATTGTCCAGTGTACCTTGCATGGACACTACCTTTGAACTATATTCTTTGTTTGTTCTCTTGTAATGTTCCTAGAAATCTATAAATAGAGTGCTCTACCTCTAACGAAATACATCTCTTATCACATACATCTCTCTTATCTCCTACATCTCATCTTACTTCTCTAATTACTCTTTTGTTCTCAAAGATCTTACAAAACTTACATTCTTACCTTAAGATCATAATCTCTCATTCGGAGCAAGTCATTCTTGACTTAATCACTATAAGTTGATCACACTTACTAACATGGTTTGAATGCAATCCTTGTTAAGAATCAACTTAGTGTTTACTTGATATAATACTTGTTGTCATTTATATTTCCTTACTTTTTCGTCATTATATTTCCGCATCTAATTATATAACTTACTAACACTAACTTCTTATTATTGTTGAGCTTTATGATCCTTTGAGTTAAACTTATTCCGCATTATAACTTGTTCTAACATTTGTTCAAGTGTGTTCGCAACATGCTAATGTGTCAAAAAAATCTTCAGATACTTGAAAGGAAGCAAAGCTCTCGGCCTATGGTATCCTACATGGAAGGACTTTAGTCGTCAAGCCTTTAAAAATGCGGATCATGTTGGATGCAAATTAGATATGAAAAGCACTTCAGGTGGTTGTCAATTTCTTGGAGGAAGACTGGGTAGCTGGTCTTCACAGAAACAAAATTGTGTTTCTTTGTCTACCGCAGAAGCCGAGTACGTGGCCGCAACTAGCTGCTGTTCTCAAGTCCTATGGATGAAAACCCAACTGATGGACTACGGATACAGAATGTTGCAAATACTGATTTATTGTGATTCAGAAAGTGCGATAGCGATTTCTCACAATCCTATTCACCATTCGAAGACGAAACACATTGAACTTTGGTACCATTTCATCAAGGACCACATACTCAAAGGTAACATTGAATTGATTTTTGTCCCATCCCATGAAGAGATTGCGGATGTGTATAGAAAAGCACTTGATGCAACAAAACTCAACAATTTCTACAAATGTTAGGAATGATGAATCTGGATCCATAATTCTTCTTGAATTAATAGGTACCACAGACCACCTCTGGTCTCAGTTGCGGTCCTATTTAAATATATCTATCATACATGGTCTCAGTATACCTCGTATATCGTAACCATATATCATACTTGTATTGGGTCCTTATTGTTTGTTATTTCTGACTCTTTTGTCAAGTGTCTCAGTTCCTTCTACCGCATTCATGTTACCATTCACCACAATGAAGACGTAATTCGCAATGAACAACCAATCTGCAGTCACATTGAATGATTTCTCAACAAGTTCATAAATTCCTGGACATTGTGTGCTATCTAATGATCTTCATTAAATAATAAAAACATTCTCAAAATATTCTTTTTGTAGCATATAATGTTTCCTTTCTCTTTAATAATCACCTTTTTAATGTCAAACCTATTTTACGTTAAAAGAAAATTAATTTGCCTTACCCATAAAAGAAATATTTTAAGAAATCTTTTACCTTTTCTCTATCACATCACCTTCCCCAAACTGTCTAATCCGTTTCCATTTCCCCATTACCCAACGGTTTTTCAGCCCCCCCCCCTCCACATGATCTTCAACGTGGGATGACAGTTCATTAAATGCCCCAGTTCTTTAAAAAATCAAAATCAATTTCTTTTAATTTATTTTATTTGTGGTTGATTATGGTTAAAACCCAAGGGTTTTACCATTAATAGTTGAAGATAGGGTAAATACAATAATCTTTTGAGATCCGAAACTATATAAACACTTTTATCCCTCCTAATAAAGCTTTACGCTTTCTAAACCCTTAGACGATCTTCATCTTCTTCATCTTCTTGCACTCAAAAAATTTCCTGTAAGTTCTTCAAATATTTTCAAAATGGTGAAGTCTGGTGTATCGAAGAAGCAATCCAAAGCATCAGGGTTAGTGCAACCCACTGGTTCTGAATCCACCACAAGAAATCAATCACAGTCAATTGCCTCAAGCAATTTTAGGGTAATATTTAAAGATTATCCATCCTACAACGAGTCCATTCGCCTAATGATCAAGTTCGTATCTTCTCACCTCCTGTTTGGCGCTTTTGATTCATTCACTGATGTGGTTCGACTTTAAACCCTTTTAAAATGTTCATTCTCTGCGTTTTGCCCAATCAACAACCTGCAAGAAGTTCATCTGAACTTAATTGATGATTCTTTGATCATCTTGACTAAAGAAATTTCATGAATGCAATTTATCTTCTTGTTCTTCCTTCCACACGCTTTTACTCTCCAAGCACGAGTGACATCATCTCTACTCTCTACCAGATGGGCTATTAGAAGAAACTTAAAGGCATTGGTGAATTCAAGAAAAATCAACTACCTGCGGTCTAGAAATATGTCTGTCACTTCATCATCTGAAGACTCTCTAGGAGAAGCGGAGGCACAGACAACATGGATCTCAAGCTACTTGAACTGGTGTGGAGCATCTCTACTGGGAATGATGTTCACTACGGACAGATCTTATGGGATGACTTTCTTCAGTACATTCCAAAGGAGAATCCAAGGATAGCCCTAACCAAGCTCACCTTCACACATTTCTGGTCTTTTTGCATCTCAGACCTCCACCGGGATGCAAGACTCAACATGGGAAATGACATCAATATTTTCATCACCTACGATCTTAAAAGGTACACACCCTCGAAAGATCAATCAAAATTTGACCATTGAGACGTTTACTTGTACATGTCTTGATATATGTTGTACTTGAAAGCAAAGAAGTCACAGATCACATAGAGGCTACGGAAGGTATTGACCTATATCTTCCTACCCAGCCTTTACCTAGTCAATCCATCTTAGCCTCTACAAAACCCCATGGTCTAGTGAGTACCGCAGTCCCTACTACTACACACTTTCCCGAAGGGTAAAACTACTGGTGTCATCAAAGAAAGCCCCCCCCCCCCCTCCGCAGCAAATCCATGAAAGACGAAACCTCCAAGAAACACAAAACTGTTGTGTCCTCGGATGAAGACCCTGCTCATCCTCAAAGCCCACCAGTCAGTACTGAAGAAGAAGAGTCTGATAATGACTCCGGACAACATCTTGTACACAAACGATGGAAGACCAACCCAAGTCCTAGCCATATACATGACCAGACTAATACCGCAGTCTCTCAAAAGACTCCGGTAGTAATTGGGGTCCCAACAGACCTATTCGCTAACACCCTTTGATGTGTGTGAAACGAGCTAGTTTTAATCCTACTTTTAGTTAACAAATTAAGCACACAAAGGCAGTGAACCTGTCTTTTAGTGGTATAGTTGGATAAGTAGGGTGTCGAACTCAGGGAACGGAAATTAATCTAATAACTAATTTTAACTAAACAAGTAATAAAAGTAAAGGGTTTTTTCTCTAGTTTTACAAGACTAGAAACTTAAACATAGCACTTAAAACAATTAACTAACTAAACAATTAAAGCAAATGACAAATTCACCAAATTTATTAAAGAGTTTCTGTTTAGGTTCAACTAATTCACTCCTATGGTTATTTAAATGATAAATTAATTATTATTGGTTACCAACTATAGTGGTTAGGTTCATGTTCATTACTTCTAACCCTTAGACAATTAATCAATTCAAGCAGTGGCCAATTGTTTAAACTAATTAGTTCCCTAGTTCAATTGTTTGGATTAAATAAGATTTGTAATTGGTTAATCAAGTTGGTGTTTCAATTAACCTCTTGTTTGTTGGTTTCTCAAACAAGCTCACACATTAATTTACCCATTCTTTATTTAATCTTAATTTCATATTCATTACTCTTAAGCATATGATCAAGTGTTCACATAACATATGAGGTTAATAATTAAGAGATGTTCATGCAGCTTAATTACCTTCCAATTAATAGAAAATAGTTGTCATTAATGCATAAGTGTAACAAACCGTTATTTTAAACTTATGTAATAGTATAGGTCAAATTGTACTTCTTTTTAATTAAATAAAGAGAAATTTTGGCATACTATGTATATTTACATGATTGACCCTCAAAAATAAATTATTAAATAATCTCAATTGGGTTGAACCAAGTGATAGAGATTGCAACAAGGTTTCCAAAAATATAAAGAACACTAAAATCCGAGTTATAACGAAGAAGTTATGACCAATCGAAAATCCGCGACAAAACCGGCAAAACACTGTTCAGTGTAAAAACTGAATTTTTGATAAAAGGCTTTCTAGCCTTAACAATCTAAATGAAAGATATAGTTTATGTTAAACCGAGAACTTTCATAAAAAAAATGCCAAAATCTGACTTCGTATGAGGAAGTTATGATTTTTCGAAGTTTCAGTATAACAGTGTACAACTAAAAACTCGAAATAAAGATCGAGTGGTTTTTAGCCGACACAACCTAAACGAGAATTGAAGGTCTCATCATTAGTAGTACAACGGTAAAAAGACAGACAAAAACGGGCGTCGTATGAAGAAGTTATGAATTTATAACGGATTCACGTCCCGGTCTATTTAAAATTATAATATTAAAAATAAATTCAAAATTAGCCGACGAAGTCTAAACGAAAGTCGTAGAGTGTAATTTTAGCTACGCGTGCATATAAAGAACGTCAAAAACGGAGTTCGTATGCAAAAGTTATGAATTTTACAAGTTTTGGCAAAAAAAATAAAGAAAAATACCAAAAACCGGGAAAATTCGCATGAACAGTGACTACCATGTCACCCTCGCATGCGAGGCCTCCACGTGTCGGCTGCTGAGTGGACCGATTTCTCGCGTGTCACCTTCTGATTCAGCCAACTCTGCGGTCCAATCCTACTCGGTCAACTTCGCAGGAGATACCTCGAAGATGCCCCTCGCATGCTCCTCGCACGCCCCTCGCACCCTCCTCGGACACCCCCTTCGCACGTGGCTTCTTTTCATTGGACCGAGGGTTAGACCAATCCGAGCCTACCACCTACGAACCGAAGCTGCTTCCCTTCGCAAAGTGTCATCCTCGCATAGCCTCGCATAAGCTTCAGATCCGAGGCATCGGCCTATATAAGGCATGCGAGGGTTCCGAAGAATTTTCACTTTTTCACCCTAAATTTTACCCTCTTTCACATTTTCCACTCCCTTAAGCTCATATACAACCCCTAAAGCCCCGGTATCAAGACTCGAGCCCGAAGTAAGCCGTGAAGCCCCGAAATTCTTGAGAATTCATCCACTCTCCTGTCAAAACTCCGCCCGATTTGAGCCGGTTTCTTGACAAATAAACTCCTTTTCGTAAAACGAAACTCTGTCCGAATTACCACCTATCAAGTGAGTTCAAACCCCCGTATTTTCATAATTTCTACTGTTTTAAGGGGGGAAATACAAGTATAACACAACAACTTTGTGTTACGAATAAATGATTTCAAATCACGATAAAATGATTTTAAAGCATCAAAAATACTTCAAATATTGAACTCTTTTATAAACTTATATTTTTCTCAAATATACATATTTGTATATATAATTTAATATAAGTAAGATTTAAAAGGCTTAGGACTAATAATTCATTCTAGGTCCTTTTCCTTGTTTAGATGTGGACTTATAGTACCGGTTATTTGTCCGAAGGTCGTTTAAATTTTACCTATATATAAAATTGTATATGTATATAAATATAAAAGTTATTTCATCAGTTTAATTAACCTTTGTAATACATTGAGCAAAGGATTACATGCAAAAATAGTTATTTACCAGTTCCTATAGTATGTATAAATTATAATAGGTATAATTTATGATACATAGAGCTATAATTCATATGAATACACTGTTTTACATGCAACAAGGGTTTTAATTCGAAACAAATCAAGGGTTTACAATTATCAAATACATGTTCGGGATACTAAGTCAAGAACATACTGTCAATCATTTATTTCAGAATGATTGGGTTTTCATAACTAATATACATGTAACGTTTATATGCTATTATGAGACATTCAATTCAGGTTGTTTAATTCAGTTTAGACAACCAAAGTAAAGCCCTAACATTATAACCAGAATCTCCAGTCCGGGGATCGAAACAAGTTGTGTGTATATCTATATCGGGATTGACAACCCCGCACTCAGGCTGCTAGCTACAGTCAGGCATACACGTCAATGAGTGGCAATTGTTATCAACAATTTAAGCGCTCATCAGGCGTTTTTTTCAGGCGTTCATGTCTTAGTATGGTTATAATAACTCATTAAAAAGATATTAACAACACGTTAGTGTATAAACAACTAAACGTAAGTATATCTTCAAAGTACCAGTTTACAAAATGCAAAGTACAATGCTATATTATAGTTTTCAATAACAGTTGGTGAAGCCAGGCACACTCTCAAATACAAGTTTTACAAATACAATGGTTTACGAATAAGACGGTTTTATGGGAAAAAAAACTACTTTTCACATACCACAGAAAATATGGAATTTTCTAGAAGTGTTTTCATATTCAAAATACAAATACACCCATTCAAACATAAAGATTTATGTACTCACACAACTTATTGTTGATACTCTCTTTTCAAATTACTTGTATTATCAGGGAAATAATAACAGGTACTCCCCGAGCTTTTTAAGAAGATGGGGCCATTAGGAGTCTTATCTTCTTCTTTTTGTATAACTCTTTTGGTTTCAATATACAATGATTGAACACATGTAAATATTATACTTTTAAATACAATGGTTGTTTGTGCTTTGATTACTATGATACATGCGTTGTGATACTACAAATGAAGTCATCCACCCCCGGACGTTTCCGCCGTCTGGTTTGGGGGTGTGACAATAAGGTTCTTTAAAAAACTTAATTTAATAAAATCACCAAATAACAATCAATCAAAAAGTATATTCTAAACCATAGGAGTAAATTATTCTTTCCCAACAGAAACAAAACGAATTCAGTTCACAGTCATGATAAAAACAAACTCAAAAGAAAATTTAACTAAGCTAAACATACTTAATTCCTAAAGCTAAGTGGAATGATTACCCTAGTTTCCTTGATTCTTCCAAGGATTGAAGATTAGGGTTCCTTAGCTCCTCCAAGGGTTCTTCAATCGCAGATGAAGCTCCAAAAACGTCCAAAGTCCCCTCCAATCCGATAATAGTTTGGTATTTATAATTATCACAAAACAGGGTGTACTCGGTGAGTAGCAGACCCAACTCGCCGAGTAGATGCTAGTTATCCATTCCATACCAGGAGTCTTGACTTATCTTCTGGAATATTCTAATGGACTCGCCGAGTAGGAAGGCTTTTGTCACTCATTCTTCATTCTTTGGTCTCTAATTGCTTCCCCTTGTTCCCTTTCACTCCCAAGCATGTCTTTCGGACTGAAAACAAAATTTAAACATTATTAAGTACCTTTTGTCCACATTATACACATAATTAGTTAAAAATGAATAAAAAATGTATGCTAAATAATTAACTAATTATGCACATATCAAAATACCCCACACTTGACTTTTGCTTGCCCCGAAGCAAAACTGAATTTTAAACATATTAGAACCACATATGACAACTCCAATCTAACCCAGCCATTATGCTAAGACCGCAACGCACGCATTTGTGTCTAAAATTGTCCTAAATACCCCCATACTCCAAATACTCACAATCCTCATAAACATTCACTCACTCACCCTGAACTTTGCTCATTTTATGCATCCCTCCGAATCCATCCCCAGAGAACCTCTTAACCTCAAGGTATTTTTGGTTGAGCAACCCAAGCATACATAATCCAGATAATTACAATTTATGATACCACTATGGAGCTCTTTTGGAATTTTTCACTTCCTTGGCATTTAATCTTTGATCTCTTTGAATTCACCACTTTGTTGTTTGATTTTTGGTATCTTCAACTTTTTGAATTTCTTTGGAATTTTTGATCTTCTAATTTCATATTTGACTTTGATGCTCCAAAAATTCTTCAAACTTTTCTTGTAATTTCTCTATTTTTTTTACATGTTCCTCACTTTTTTCACTCAAATCCTTACATGCTTAAGTAGGGGCGCTCAACTTCAACCTTTATTGGCTAAAGATAATAATTTTCCTGGATACATTTCTGGTACACAATGCTAAACATATTGCATCCCTCAGGCTGAGCGAGGTCGTGTTTTTGTCCCATGATTTCACTGTAATAAGGAAGCCACAAATGCACTAGTACGTGTATAGGCTCAACTAAACATTTGGGTTTTCATGCAATTATCAACACAATTCTAACATGGAAGCCTAATCTGCTTTTAACAAAATTTTCTCAATTAATTCCTAATTAATATTTTTGGTATGCAACAATTTTTTAAATTAGACCTAAATTAAGATTCTAAATTTTCTAATATGTGACCAACCCCCTACCCCACACTTATTTTATGCAATGCCCTCATTGCATATTATGCAAAAAAAAAAATGCAAATATAGAAAGAATTGGAACAAACTCCCCTGGGGTAGCAGTCGATAGGTTGATACTCTTTTCTTTAGCTCCATCTTCAATTGACTTTAGCCATGGGAACAGCTCATCCATGTCTTGGGTGTCATGCATCTTTTGTGGTTGACAGCTCGAAAATATCACGGAACAAGCTTCTTAGAAAATCCCCAGTAACAACTGTTCACGAAAAGTAGATAAATGCTGCAGTGAAAGTGCTCAAAACAGCTCTGGAACTCGAAAATTGCAAGTCTACTCGGCGATTAGTGTCGTGTACTCGGCGAGTATCTCTTGACTTAGAACTATAACGTGTAATATCCCATGTACTCGCCAAGTAGAATTTGTGCACTCAGCGAGTAGGCACTGTATTGTCAAAACTGATCCAGCTCATGTTCCTTTTGACTCAGGTTTTAAAATTGGAAATTTCACTGACCCTTACTCTAAATCCTTCAGCAGCAACACTCTCCATTACTCTCGACTCTAACGGACTCAATCCTAAGGACAAGACTTCGTACTTTTTCTTGAACATCTCTCATTCCTTACTTGACCCTCAACACTTTATTATGCTTCCTAACCTTCCATCCCTGAAACATAAGCAACTGAAAGTGAAAGTAATAAAAATCCTAAAAACAAAAATCATCCAAGTTTTAACAATTGTTCAAAACAAAACATCATAAAAACACAAAACATAAAAATAAAGTCCTCAATCTTCTTCTTCCATATCGGCTCCTCCCGCGCCACTTCCTCCTTCTTCATTTCTTCTCCTCATTCTTTCGTCCCAACTCATAATGTATGGATAGCCGGGTCCGGGTCTTGGTGCAATGTTCATCTGTTGGAAGAGGTATTCAAAAGATTGATTATTATAATTAACCCCTCGTCCAATATCGTCCAAATAGCGCTGGTACTCCACTTGATTCCACACATCGTTTTACTCCTCCACCGGAATAACCGGTGGGTCTTCTCGTACCCGCTCGCTACGTTGCCTTACCCGCCTTCCCGGCTCCTCGGGGATTGCCGGCTCGTCTGCATGTGGAATGGAAAAGGAATCACCAAACTTCTCCACAATCCGTGCCCTCTTGTATAATGCAGTGTTGAACGGAGGAGGATAAATGACCGTGAGCGCTCTTGCTTCTTGCAAGTCTAAGACCCCAAACGACCTGGCAAGCCTTGTAACAAACATGCCTCCATTAATCTTTGAGTTCACCTTTTCCTTAACCGCCCCTTCAGCAAGAAACTTGGCGATGCAATAAGGGAGATTGCAGAAAGCATCAGGAGTAATAATACTTCATAGATTGAAGATATCAAGGGTTGGGACCTTTTCCCAATCCTTCCGCATGTTGATGGTGCTGGCTACGAAGCGGTGAATAAGACGATGGATCGGCGAGCGAATATGACCTTCCTGAGCGGTAAAAGGAATATACATCCGGTTGGCAATAGTATTCCACCAGGCGGAGGCCACCACTGCCTCGGGAAGATCCTTATGGCAGTTCTCCAGAAAAGCTTCAAAGTCCTCAGTTAGCATAGTGCTTTGATCATAAATCCCCAGGCTCCAAGAAAATTCAGCCATGCTGCACTGTCGCAGCTCCCCGCCCAAAGAAAAAGAAATTATGTTGGGGTTGTAATACTCACTACCACCTCGGAATGAGATGGTAGCAAAAAATTCCCAGCACAATTCAGCATAAACAGGTTCTTGTATGTTGAATAACTGTAACCAACCATCACATATGATGGTGGTATCCCCCAAGTTGCACTCCTTCACCAAATATGGTGTGAGTTCCTCCTCCAATCCCACTTTTCCCAACCAATCCCAGTCAACAGCATTGGGCAAATGGATTTCCTTCTGTTTCAGCGCCTCTAATTTGTTTTTGGCTCGAGCTTGGGATGATTTGGACGTGATTTGTCGAAATGAAAGCCACGGGATATCACTTTGGCTTCCCCCTCTAGAAGACTGCCCCCTTCTGGACATGGTATCTATATAAGAACATCAATAAAACACAAAAAAACAACACCCAGTAAATAAAATCGAAATAAACAGGGCTGTATAGTATCCTACTCGCCGAGTTCATGTCCTACTCAGCGAGTAGGATGAACAGCGGGACTAAAATCCATCGATCATATATAGGGTGCCCAAAACTCCCAATTTTTCACAGGGGTTTGCTGTATTACGTCAAATAAACATAGATCCAAAAGAAATTTGTCCTAATATTACCTAATTCATGGCAAAATTAGAACCCTAGAAATTGAAGAAGCCCCCAAATCCGAATTTAAGCAAAATAGGGGCAAATCGATGATAAAGTTTGAACCTTTGATGAGTTTTAAGTATAAAGATCTTACCTTTTCCTTTGAAAGACAAAGATTAAGTGGAAAATTGAAGACATCGCAGAGGGTGCTTGAAGGATGCGGTGCTCGGCGAGTGAATGGGTTAAATGGGTGAAAACCCTTATTTTACAGATTATAAACCATCTATGTAAGTTGGCTACTCGCCGAGTAAAGAGGATCTACTCGCCGAGTAGAAATGCTGTTACGCGTTTATTGGGTTATTTGGGCAGGTACTCGCCGAGTATACGTGCCTACTCGGCGAGTAATCCTTACAGTTTGAAATTTTTTTTGAATGTTTTTGAAAAATTAATGAATTTTCTCATTTTTTAACCATCCACCCCACACTCTAGGCATTGCTTGCCCTCAAGCAATTATATTCTTAGAAGAAGACGAATGAAAAAAATAAAATAATAAAAATAAAGTAAAGGAAAGAAAATGCAAACTTGAGACTCGGGTTTCCTCCCGAGAAGCGCTTCTTTTTAAGGAGTCATTAGCTGGACTCCTCCCCTTCTACGTGGTTGCAATCCCTTCCAACAACAGCAGTTCTTCCATACCTTCATTCCTGGGGACTCCTTCTTCATACTTTTTGACCCTTTGTCCATTGACTTTGAAAGGTGTTCCATCTCTTGACAATAGCTCTATAGCACCATGTGGAAACACTGTCTTCACCAGAAAAGGACCATCCCATCTTGACTTGAGTTTTCCCGAGAAAAGCTTTAGTCGTGAATGAAAGAGCAACACTTTTTGGCCTTCATGAAATTCTTTATTTTCTTTTATCCTCTTGTCATGCCACATCTTGGTCGTCTCTTTATAGATCAACGAACTAGAGTATGCATCATTTCTAAGCTCCTTAAGAGCATTCATTTGCATTAACCGGTAGCTCTTAAGCTCCTCCATGTTGAAGTTGCACATCTTTAAAGCCCAAAACGCTTTATGCTCTATCTCCACCGGCAAATGACATTGCTTTCCATAAACTAACCTATATGGTGTAGTACCAATAGGTGTTTTGAAAGCTGTACGGAAGGCCCAAAGTGCATCATCTAGCTTATCCGACCATTCCTTGCGATTGCTCCCCACCGATTTCTCCAAGATTCGCTTTAAAGCTCGATTTGTCACTTCGATTTGTCCACTAGTTTGTGGATGGTAGGATGTAGAAAATTTATGGGTTACCTTATATTTCTTTAACACCTTCTCTAATTGGTCATTGGCAAAATGCGTGCCTCGGTCACTTATAAGAGCTTTCGGGACTCCAAACCGCGAAAATAACTTCTTTAAAAACCGCACCACTACCCGATCATCATTAGTTGGTAACGCTTGTGCCTCCGCCCATTTGGATACATAATCCACCGCCACCAATATGTATTTTTTGCCTTTAGACATGGGAAATGGTCCCATGAAGTCGATCCCCGACACATCAAACACCTCGCACACTTGGATACTATGTTGTGGCATTTCATTTCGAGATGAAATGTTTCCCACTCTTTGACAAGCATCACATTCTTTGACAAATTGGGCTGCATCTTTAAAAATTGTGGGCCAATAGAACCCAATGTCAAAGATCTTCTTTGCAGTGTAATGTGCTCCATGATGTCCACCCGTGGGCCCGCTATGACAATGCTCTAATATTTTTCGGCTTTCATTCCCGAACACGCATCTTCGTATGATCCCATCCGCACAGCTTCGGAAAAGATATGGTTCATCCCAAAAGTAATATTTTATCTCGGAAAAGAATTTCTTCTTTTGTTGACTTGTAAGATCTTTTGGGATGTAATTGCTAGCTAAGTAGTTATCCATATTTGCAAACCATGGTTCTTCTCCCACGGTCACCATAATATACTCGTCCGGAAAATCATCGCCAACTCTATCATCGTGCAATTGCGGGATTTCAAGCCTTGACAAGTGGTCAGCTGCTACATTCTCCATTCCCTTTTTGTCTCGTATCTCTATGTCAAACTCTTGAAGAAGTAGCACCCATCGTATCAGTCTTGGCTTGGCATCCTGTTTGGCAAATAAATACCTGATAGCAGAGTGGTCAGTAAAAACGGTTGTTTTAGATAAAACTAAATAAGGACAAAACTTATCAAAAGCATACACCACATCTAATAATTCTTTTTCCGTGGTGGCGTAATTTTCTTGGGCTGGATTTAGAGTCTTGCTAGCATAATATATGGGTCGAAAGTGCTTATCAACCCTTTGTCCAAGGACAACTCCTAATTCAAAGTCACTAGCATCACACATAATTTCAAAGGGTAAACTCCAATTTGGTGCAACAATGATCGGGGCATTAGTTAATTTTTCCTTTAAAAATTCAAATGCCTCTAAACACTCTTTAGTAAAATTAAATGGCGCATCTTTTAATAGTTATTGTGTTAGAGGTCTAGTTATTTTGGAAAAATCTTTGATGAAACGCCGGTAAAAACCCGTGTGTCCTAGAAAACTTCTAATGCCCTTCACATTAGTTGGTGGGGGTACTTTGGCAATGGTGTCAATCTTTGCCCGATCCACTTCAATTCCCATTTTGGAAACCTTGTGGCCTAAAACTATACCCTCCTTGACCATAAAGTGACATTTCTCCCAGTTGTGGACAAAGTCGGTTTTTTCACACCTAGCAAGCATTAAGTCAAGATTTGTGAGACAATCATGGAAAGAAGATCCAAAAACAGAAAAGTCGTCCATAAAAACATCCATGAATTTTTCCACCATATTGTGGAATATGGCTGTCATACATCTTTGAAAAGTCGCGGGTGCATTGCATAGCCAAAAGGGCATGCACCTATAAGCAAAAGTCCCACTGGGGCAAGTAAATGTGGTCTTTTCTTGGTCCATTGGGTCTATGGGTATTTGGAAATAACCCGAGAATCCGTCTAGAAAGCAATAGTAACTATGGCCCGATAATCATTCTAACATTTGATCAATAAAAGGTAAGGGAAATTGGTCTTTACGAGTGGCATCGTTTAGCTTTCGATAATCGATGCACACTCTCCAACCGGTTACCGTTCGTGTCGGAATTAGCTCGTTCTTTTCATTGGTTATGACCGTCATCCCTCCTTTCTTGGGCACCACTTGGACCGGACTCACCCACAGACTGTCGGAAATGGAATAGATAATTCCCGCATCTAAGAGTTTAACCAGTTCCTTCTTGACTACTTCTTGCATATTCGGGCTTAATCTTCTTTGGTGCTGTACAACCGGCTTTGCTCCTTCTTCCAGATTGATCTTGTGAGAGCAATAAGATGGGCTTATTCCCTTGATGTCGGTGATGCTCCATGCTATGGCCCGCTTCCGCTTCTTCAACACTTGCACGAATTCTTCCTTTTCAGATTTGGATAGGTCAGAGGCTATGATTACTGGCTTTTGATTGCCCTCTTCAAGGAAAGCATACTCCAAATGTTCTGGTAGCGTTTTGAGTTCAGATTTTTGGTTTTGACTGTTGGACTCGCCGAGTGCAGGTAAGGTACTCGGCGAGTTGGTATTTGCATTCACGACTTCTGATTTTTCTGAGGATGAACTCGGCGAGTAGATTGGCCCTACTCGGCGAGTAGAGCTGTCAGTTTGCTTGACTATTTCTTCAAATTCAGCTTCTTCTAGCAGCCTTTCGATCTCCATTAAATCTCTTTCTGCATCAAATTCTTCATCAAAAACTGTGGACTTGCTGGAATCTTCACTTACACTCTCCTCCAATAGTTCGTATAGCATGTCAATTGAGAACGCTGTGTCATCACTGTTCCTTGCATACTTCATGGCTTGATCAACCCCAAAAGTTACAGAATCATCACCCACCTGCAAAGTAAGCTTTGAATCCCTCATGTCTACTATAGCACTCGCAGTGTTGAGGAAGGGTCTTCCGAGGATGATCGGGACTTGAGGATCCGCTTCCATATCTAGAATTATAAAATCCGCAGGAAAGACGAACTTATCCACCTTGACTAGTAAGTCTTCGCATATGTGTCTTGGGAAAGTGACTGTCTTGTTTGCTAAGTGAATTGCCATGTGAATTGGCCTTGGTTTCGGGAAATCCAACTTCTTAAAGAATGAATATGGAATTAGGTTCACACTTGCTCCCGAATCGGCTAAGGCATGAATGGTAGCCAAGTTGCCAAACTGGCAAGGTAGAGTTAAGCTCCCTGGGTCACCCTTCTTCTTTGGTAGCTTATTTAGCATAGCAGCTGAGCAGTTTACATTGAGGACTACCTTCTTCACTTCTTCCATCTTCCTTCGATTAGTGAGAAGTTCCTTAAGGAACTTAGCATATTTAGGCATTTGGGAGACGACTTCAATGAAGGGTATGTTGATTTGAAGAGCCTTGATATGATCTAGAAACTTCTGGTACTCCTCTTCCTGCTTCTCCTTCTTATCTCGGGCTGGGTATGGCATTGGAGGCTGATACAGCTTTTCAGGGACCTGTTCCTTCAGATTTGGCAGTGTACTCGCCGAGTCCATATTTGGTACTCGGCGAGTAAGGCTGTCAGATTGAAGATTTTTTTTCTGTTTGATTTTCTACCTCCTCCTTCTGTGATTCTTTGGGTGCTTCATTCTAAATAGGGGCCAGAGGAGTGATTATTTTCTCACTTCTTGTTGTTACTATATTTATGTGCGCGCATCGTGGGTTATTTTCGGTTTTACTAGGAAGTTCGCCAGATCATCTTTGGTTGATTTGTTGAGCAAGTTGTCGTAGCTGCGTTTCTATGTTGTGGATGGATGCTTGCTGGTTTCTAAGCATGGTCCTTGTTTCTTGAATTGCAGCATCATCATCACTGTGTCTCTTTTCTGAAGCAGCTACAAATTTGGTAAGCATTTCTTCCAAACTAGGTTTTCTTTCTTGTGCCGGCTCCTCCTTTTGGTAAAACCCTCTTCCTTTCTGCCTGAACTTCTCCTCCTTAGCCTTCTTGTACTCTTCATATGGGAGCCACTCTTTCTTTGGTTTTCGCCAATCTTCATCATATCAGTCTCCACTTGAGTAACAAACTTGCACCTTCTTGTTGCCATTTTTATCCAAGTCGCAATTTGTAGTAAGATGAGGCCCATTGCAGTTTTCACAATCCACCCGAATAGCATGGTTCGTTTGATCCATTTTATCCATCCTCCTATCCATGGTTTTTAGCATAGCCATGACTGCGGACAAGTCTTCAGTAGCTGCATATGCAGCTCCCCTAGTAACATCATTTCTTGGGTATTGGTATTCTCTAGAGTTTTTAGAGAATTCTTCAATTAATTCCTTGATCACCGAGGGTGGCTTCTTTGTGAGCGGGCCTTACGAGTCAAGTAATTTCCTGGTTGTGACATTGACGCCATCATAGAAAATGAAGACTTCTTGCTGGCTATTTAGGTGATGGTGTGGGTAGTTTCTTAGTAAGCTCTTGTACCTCTCCCAAGCTTCATATAGCGACTCTCCAGCTTGTTGTTCAAAGTTTTCAATGGCCTTCTTCAACTTGGCTATTTTGGAAGGTGGGAAAAAGTGATCAATGAATTCTTCTTTCATCTTGGCCCATGTGGTGACTAATCCGGGGGATGTGACTTGAGCCAGTCTTTTGCAACACCTTTGAATGTCACTGGAAGCATGCGAAGTAGCTGAGTCTCGCGAGGCACATTTGGAACATTGAAGTAATCAGCTACATCATTTACTTCATCCAAATGCTTGTAGGCATCTTCGTGGTCTTTTCCATAAAAAGGTATTTCTTTAAGTAAAGCTAGGATATGACTCTTGAGCTCAAAAGTAGCAGTCGCGGGAATTCCGGGTTGCACAAGTCCCGAGCCAGTGTCGTCGCGCATCCTCTTTTTTCCATTCCCCCATGGGGATTTCATCAATGTTAGCCATGGTAAGAGCTAACTCGTCGCCGGAATCGGAGTCGTGCCCATATGTGGGTTCTTCTTCTTCCTCGGTGTCGTACTCGGTGTCTTCCTTGATCGGGTCTTCGCTTGCTACAGATGCGCTAGATGCTCCTGATTTGCAGCTCTTCTTCTTCCCAAAAACAGTCTTCAAATTGGACAAAGGTGACTTCTTTGCTGTACTCGAGCTCTCCACGTCCTTTCCTTTGTTCCTTTTTAATGCGGATTCGGGATCTTCAAATGGGGGTACCAGCGGGGTGTTTGATCCTCTGGTCATGAAAGTCCTGAAATAAACAAGATAAAAACGTAAAAAGAACAAAAAAGTGTACTAAAAAAACGAAAATTAATCTGAACTACTGTTGTACTCGCCGAGTAGGTGCGAATGCACTGGGCGAGTAGCAGTGAAATTTTGTAAAACTTCTAAGCTTAAGTATAAAACTAAAACATATGCTAAAACCTAATTACTAACTATTAATCTGCAATAAATTAACTCTGTGCCAGTAAACTCACACAAATGATCGAAAAAATTAGAAATTAGATTAACTATTTAGTACCGTTCCCTGGCAACGACGCCAAAAACTTGATGTGTGTGAAACGAGCTAGTTTTAATCCTACGTTTAGTTAATAAATTAAGCACACAAAGGCAGTGAACTTTTCTTTTAGTGGAATAGTTGGATAAGTAGGGTGTCGAACTCAGGGAACGGAAATTAATCTAATAACTAATTTTAACTAAACAATTAATAAAAGTAAAGGGTTTTTTCCCTAGTTTTACAAGACTGAAACTTAAACATAGCACTTAAAACAATTAACTAACTAAACAATTAAAGCAAATGACAAATTCACCAAATTTATTAAAGGGTTTCTGTTTAGGTTCAACTAATTCACTCCTATGGTTATTTAAATGATAAATTAATTATTATTGGTTACCAACTATAGTGGTTAGGTTCATGTTCATTACTTCTAACCCTTAGACAATTAATCAATTCAAGCAGTGGCCAATTGTTTAAACTAATTAGTTCGCTATTTCAAGTGTTTGGATTAAATAAGATTTGTAATTGGTTAATCAAGTTGGTGTTTCAATTAACCTCTTGTTTGCTGGTTTCTCAAACAAGCTCACACATTAATTTACCCATTCTCTAATTAATCTTAATTTCATATTCATTACTCTTAAGCATATGATCAAGTGTTCACATAACATATGAGGTTAATAATTAAGAGATGTTCATGCAACTTAATTACCTTCCAATTAACAGAAAATAGTTGTCATTAATGCATATGGTTCTTTAACAAACTTAATTTAATAAAATCACCAAATAACAATCAATCAAAAAGTATATTCTAAACCATAGGAGTAAATTAGTCTTCCCCAATAGAAACAAAATGAATTTAGTTCATATTCATGATAAAAACAAACTCAAAAGCAAATTTAACTAAGCTAAACATAGTTAATTCCGAAAGCTAAGTGGAATGATTAACCTAGTTGCCTTGATTCTTCCAAGGATTGAAGATTAGGGTTCCTTAGCTCCTCCAAGGGTTCTTTAATCGCAGATGAAGCTCCAAAAACATCAAAAGTCCCCTCCAATCGGATAATATTTTGGTATTTATAATTATCACAAAACAGGGTGTACTCGGCGAGCAGCTGACCCAACTCGCCGAGTAGATGCTAGTTATCTGTTCCATACCAAGAGTCTTGACTAATCTTCTGGAATATTCTAATGGACTCGCCGAGTAGGCTCGTGAACTCGCCGAGTAGGAAGGCTTTTGTCACTCATTCTTCATTCTTTGGTCTCTAATTGCTTCCCCTTGTTCCCTTTCACTCCCAAGCATGTCTTTCGGACTGAAAACAAAATTTAAACATTATTAAGTACCTTTTGTCCACATTATACACATAATTAGTTAAAAATGAATAAAAATGTATGCTAAATAATTAACTAATTATGCACATATCACCCTTTCTAGCTACTCAGACACAACAAGAGTGCATGTTTCATGTGATAATGGAGACTTGACCCCAGTTGAATCCCAAGAGTATTTAATTGGTTCTACATGCCCTAAGGTCTCCAAGGCTTCCCATCTTCATTTCTTTGAACCATAGCAGTTGCACTCCATACTTCTTGCTGTCACCCAAACACTAGATACACCTTCCCAACCGTAGGGCATCTCTTCAGCTGTTTCCAGAACTGAGCAAAGGACACTTGACTATGGGTCAAGGAGACCATGGAAGCTCAGGAAATCCTACTATGCTTACCTTACAATAAGGTGGTTTAGGCATGGTGAGCACAAATGTGCAAGGATCCATAAACCCGGGGGACACCCCAATGCGACTTCAAGGATTTAGTGGATATAACTTAGATGATTCCTAGGTTCAGTATCAACCTAATATTGAATCCGAAGTCAAAAAGTATGACGCTTTTCGCAGGGCATTCAAATCCTGCAAGGATCAACAAATCAAACAAGAACAATAGAAGGAGCTGGAAATCCAAATCGTTGCAAAGTATTGGGCTGACGCAATCAACAACGGCCACACTATTGCCACCATACTCAAAGTTCAAGACTGGATGACCTCTACGGCAGAAACAATCCAAAAAGTTCAGAATCTTCAAGATGATGCATGACCTTCCAAGCCCCCTTCAACTGCCGAAATTCACGAATGTAATGAAGACGGTACAACGATTAAACTTAGCTCCGGACCAACCTTTGGTGTGGATGATCTGGATATGACTGAAGTAAATCAACCAACTCAATCAGATGATTTTATGATGATATTTGATGAAGAAGACTCTAGCGGTTCTCAACACTCCACTTCCAAGCCAAAGGAGAAGAAGAAAAAGAAGAACTTGGCTATTACTCGCAAAGAATTCTTGAGTCAACAAGAGAAAGTTGACAAGATCTTATCCGCAGTTACAACCCTGTAATAAACGGAAGCTGCTGGTCTGCAGTCCATTGTTGAGTGCCTTGAACGAGTAGAGACAAGGGAATGACTGGCTGCTGAAAGGGTATCGCTCAAAGTTGAAATGGGTATTCGACCCTGGATAACAATAGAACCGCAGACCACAAAGAGTTCCTAGCAACTGCTGAACGTCTTATTCAGGAAGTCACCGAAATCAAAACCGAACTTCTATCATCTATTGATGATCAAGTTGTTCAATCCAAGAAGCTTGTTGAGGAAACAAACAATGCTTATGAATCAACCATTGCAGTGCTTCAATCCACAATCAATAACCTCCGACCCTCCCTGACCGCAAGCTTTCATAGTCAAGAACTTCTGAAGCTCACAAAAGACATCCATCAACTGTTATTCAACACAAAGATCCCCGGCAATCAGCAACTCTCTGATCTTCTCAAGTCTCAATTCAACAATGTCTTTACTAAGCTTGATGGCCTCCGTTAATGGTTTGAGGAGCAACAAGTTACTTCCTCAAAAAGGGGAAGCGAACGATCAGAACCGCTGCTTCATCAATCTCATACAGCAATCCCCGTACCAAACTACGGTCCATCTCACCTTGCATCTGCTCACCCAAGGATTCAAATTCATCAATCCAGCCCTATTTGAACTCTATAACAAGCAAAAGTCCCCACTCCGGTGCCATCTCACCAGTCTCCTCTGCAACATCCTCCTTCTCCGCAGCAATCTCCACCTCATCAAGAAACCCCTCCTCAGTTTAAGAATCTAGAGCCAGTCATGTCATTCGAACACTTCAATGACTCTCCCGCAACCATTCAAAGGAAAAGGGATTAGTGAGCTACGAAATTTGCCGAAGAAATTTGGAGAGACCATGGCTATGATACCACTATGGATGAATCTATGATTAACTCCTAGTTCAATCCTACAAGAAGATTACTCGATGAAGACTACAGGCCAGTCTTGACATATGTCGAACCTCCTTCTGACGGTTACTGGGACATTCCCATCTCTCCAAATGCTAAATTCTTCACAGTCTTTCAACCTTTTGACCGCAGTCTCCCAGATGAAAAAAGGCTTCCACTTGAGTTTGAAAGGTTAAGCAAGTTTCATGTCAAGCACGGGTCAGTTTTTGAAAACATATGGTCCAACGACAGACCTTCCAAAGTCAAGAGCTACAAAATTAGGAAATTCATGAAGTAAGAGTTCATCCAGTATACTCTAACGCGAAGAGGCAGTGATTACATCAGAACTCAAGCTGATTTTCCCTATATGAATCTGGAAGAGGTATTCTTAATTGCTAGGGTGTTTCAGCTCAAGTCGGAGAAACATCCCAAAATAAAGATTGCGTTTGAAAAAGCTTGTGAGTTCTTGAGATCCGCAGTATGAGATTTTGTCAAGATAGATGCGGATATTCATCCTTCCCTTGCTCAAAAATTCAACCTTCCCTCACTTGATCCTACACCTGTTTATATTGAAGGATATCAAAAGCGATCCTTGGGTGCAACCAATGTTCCAAAACTAGGAGTTGTGTTCAAAAGAGCTAACAGTGATGTGAAGTACTTTGTCCCCATCACAACTATGCACCGCTTTATGCGCACACAACTGCAAGTCAACCTGACATTGGTGCAGAGGTCAAAGCACACTACTATTGAAGTAAAATTCGAGATCACAAGAAGCATCACCTGGCTGGGTGAAGTGAGAAAATTTTGGTGGATGGTGATCAAATTTATGAAGCTCAACAGGTGAGAAGGTTAAAGAGGTCACTTAGTGGGAAATTGTTGAATCAAGAAAGTGACCCTCGTGAACCTTAGTCCGATGTCCTCCTCACTACCGCAATACTACTTCTGCTACCGCAACGAGAAGTCATCCACAACTACCTTGTCTGGAACAAACACTTAGTTTCTTTTTAACATTTGCTTTTACAATGTATTGTCCAGTGTACCTTGCATGGACACTACCTTTGAACTATAGTCTTTGTTTATTCTCTTGTAATGTTCCCGAGAATCTATAAATAGAGTGTTCCACCTCTAACGAAAAACATCTCTCATCACATACATCTCTCTTATCTCTTACATCTCATCTTACTTCTCTAATTACTCTTTTATTCTCAAAGATCTTACAGAACTTAAATTCTTACCTCAAGATCGTAATCTCTCCTTCAGAGCAAGTTATTCTTGACTTAATCATTTTAAGTTTATCACACTTACTAACTTGGTTTGAATGCAATCATTGTTAAGAATCAACTTAGTCTTTACTTGATATAATACTTGTTGTCATTTATATTTCCTTACTTTTTCGTCAATATATTTCCGCATCTAATTATCTAACTTTCTAACACTAACTTCTTATTATTGTTGAGCTTTATGATCCTTTGAGCTAAACTTATTCCACATTATAACTTGTTCTAACGTTTGTTCAAGTGTGTTTCTCAAAAGTGTTTATCTCAACAATATATATATATATATATGTTTGTGTGTGTGTGTGTATATATATATATATATATATATATATATATATATGTATATAATTTTGAGTTATGAACATTACCTGAGGAAGGGTACTATCTATAGTGTTACTCTACCGTGGTTACTCGTAGTAGGGGTGTGCAAAAAACCACATAAACCGCACAAACCGCCCACACCGCACCAAACCGCACCGCATAATGCGTTTTAGACTTTTGCGGTGCGGGTTGCGGTTCGTATTTTTTTCAAACCGCACTATGCGGTGCGGTTAGCGGTTTATAGTTACCAAACCGCGATTCAAACCGCACCGCGTCATATATATATATATATATATATATATATATATATATATATATATATATATATATATATATATATATATATATATATATATATATATATATATATATATATATATATATATATATCAAAGATTCTAATCACCAAATACTTCATACTGTCCAATAACTTTAATCTATATCACGATAGTTAAATATGGTAATTAAAGACTTAAAATACTATGATATCAAATTTCATAAGTCATAACAACTTAACAAAACATTATGTGGTTTTTTTGTATGCAATATCTATGCCTTTAAAAGGGTATGCAATATAATTAATAAAATTTGAAAGTGTTTAAATGTAATGAATAACAACCAAAGTTATAAATTGAAACAACTTATCAAACCACATAAAACGCACAAACCACCCCCATGAAACCGCACCGCATAATGAGGTTTAGAGCTTTTGTGGTGCGGTTTCCAAAAAACTCAAACCGCATTTGCGGTGCGGTTTCAACTCTAAACCGCACTAAACCGCACCGTAAACACTCCTGGTGAATAGTGTAGATTAGGTGATCCGAGAGTTCGATTTGTGCTTTGGAGCCCAAGGGTATATTTGTAAAGTGTTAGTTCTCGTATTTTATAAATTTTGGATTTAATATCACAAAGTTTTAAGGCAAATGAGAGTTTTTATGATTATAGAGCTTCTCATAACCTTTCCGGGGATATCAGATCGTCGAAATCGAACTAAAAACGAGGAAGTTACGGACTTCGGAAGTTTGGTGATTTTACGGCTAAGCCTAGTATGTTGGGCGTACAGGGAGCGCCTCGATCCTACTTGGATGGTTGATCGAGAAGGGACGTTGGAGTACAATGGGCATACCAGGAGTACATGAGGTGTACTCAACACAAGTGCAAACCCTAATTTAGGGTCTTGGACCCTATTTAAAGGCCATAACTTATGTTCAAACCCTCTTATCTGTAGCCTCTAGCAACCTTAACCCTAAAATCGAAAACCTAGCTTTCCTTTGAGTAATCTTGAGCCTTTTAAGTGATTTAGAGTGTTTTTGGTGCACACTGAAGAGGAAGGAGCTCATCGGAAAAGTTTTAGTTTTCTTGGAACTTGTGAATCCAGACTTTGTACATCTTGATCTATCTTTTGGTGATATAAAGCTTCAAACATTATGGTTCTTTAGTGCAGATCTAGTTATGGGTTTTGATAAGCATGTTTTTGTCCCAAGGCTTCAGTTTGTTAGTAAAAGTTACTCCAAATCCTTTAGACTTCATATCTTGTAATTTCTAAGCTAGTTATGTGATAAAAATCAGATCTTTGGGGTTGAAGTTCACCCATGCATGAGTTGTTGGCCATTTCATGAAAGTAGAATGATAGATCTAGAATTTAGACCCCTTGGAGCCATGTTATGGCTTAAAGTAATCAAATTTATGGATTAACCTTAGCTAGAAGTAGATCTAAAGAGTGGACATTAAGTTCTTAAGGGGTTAAGCTCCTTTGGTTGAGTTTTCTCACCCCGATGCGTACGCTGGGCGTACGTATGCATACACTCAACGTAATGCATAAAATCCCCATCTATAGGATTCAACAGGTTGTACCTTGTACAACATCGTGCAGTATGTGGGGCTTACCTGTTGGATTTAGTGTCTAAACCCATAACTATAATTGGTATGTACTTGACCCGAGAGTAACATGGTCCATTTGGGTTGCATGACACTGAAACAATTTGTAAGGATGAACTTTTGAGAAGAGGATATTTGTGATTTATTAATATATTTTAAGTTCTAATATATTAATATAAAATCATATTATTTAATTAGTATTGATCAAGAATTAATTTGGAATTAATTTTGTAACGTACACGTTCAGTTATCATGTTATGTAATTTTAAAAAGTGAATAATATTATGAAATATTATATGAATTTGAGCATTGAGTTCTAACAGATAGTTTTTACTATATTGAAGTAAAACTATGTTTAGAATCATTCAGAATGTATTGGAAGTCGTAGTATTCATTAAACCGAGAATTTTTCAAAAAATGAACGTCCAAATCTGTCTTCGTATGACGAAGTTATGATTTTTCTAAGTTTCGGTATACCAGTATACAACTAAAAACTTGAAATAAAGATCGGGTGACTTTTAGCCGACACAACCTAAATGAGAACCGAAGGTCTCGTCAATAGTAGTACAACGGTAAAAAGACAGACGAAAACGGACGTCGGATGAACAACTTATGAATTTTTAACAGACTTTTCCTGTCTCGGCCCGTTAAAAATATAACATTAAAAATAATTTAAAAATTAGCTGACGGAGTGGAAACGAAAGTTGTAGAGCATAATTTCACATATGCGTTGATATAAAGAACGTCAAAAACGGAGCTCGTATGTGAAAGATATGTATTTTTGAAGTTCGGAGCACAAACTTCTAGACATGACAACGTTCACGACGTGAACAAGCATGGTTCACAACGTGAACTACTTGAACAACACATCTCAATCCTAGAAGACACACGACAAGCCTAGGGGATGTTCGGGATCAAACTCACGACGTGAACAAGCATGGTTCACGTCGTGAACCTCAAATTTTGACCTATAAATAGAGGGCCATCCTTCTTACTTCCGTTTACGCAAACACACAACCCTCTCTCTCGTATTGCTGATTTTGAGCCATTTTCCCAAGTCGACGATCGTTAACTGCTGATAGTGTTTAGTCAGAATCTATCAGCAAAATGAATTTTGAAGGGGTAATTTCATTGCAACATTCGGTTATTTCACGATGAGTTCAATATAGGGACAATTGTATGTTATGTGTTATATGTGCAATGTGCTTTCATGTGTTATTATGATAATGAGCTATACCTTTGACCACAAAGTAAATGACTAAGGACCACTTGGGTAATGTAGGCTTTTATCCGTGAAGTGAATGATTAAGCATTCACTTTGGCATTAGCAGGAGGCTAGATAGGGCTGAAAGCCTGCTAGCCAAATGATAACTTAGAAATCATATATTTTTCTATGCCACATGCGCTGAAGTCTTATTGATTTATATCAAGTTGAAATTGTTGTTTCTCATTGATTATAAATCTCTGAATCAAATCATTTGTTGATATGGAAAGCTTGTCTCATGATTCACATATGCCTTTGTTGTTCTTTGTCCCTCTTTGCTTCTGTCATATTGATATGTATATTGCATAATGTTATATTCTAACCGTTATTGAACTCACTAAGCGTCACCCGCTTATCCCTCTCAATGTTTTAACTATTGCAGGTGATAAGCATCCAGTATAGTCATGTACTGGTAGAAGATGTAGAATAGATAATATTATAGCTTTTGTATTTAGTGTTTAATTTCCTGGGAAGTTATATAATATATTTATAGAAAATTTTGTAAAAATCTTAATAGTCGGTTTGTATCCTGTCTTTGTAGTTAAACTATAAACATAAAATATTGTTTATGAATATGCATGTAGCATGTTTTGGAGTAATAATATTGTAAAGATATTAGAGAACTAATGGGTCTCACAAATTTTGTGATCAAAAGAGACTAATTAAATATATGGGGATTGATTGTGTAAATCATTCATACTTATAAAGTTGGCTTATGATCCATAGTTCTTTATGGTGGGCTAAACCCATGTGGTGACCCATGGATACTCCATGGAGGTTAAAACCCATGGAGCCTAAGGAATGTCGAAAGTCATACAGATTAGGGTTTGCATGGTGTAACCCTAGTTTTATTACACTATATAAGAAACCTCATGGCTACCAAAATCGGCACTTAAGCAAGATACAAGAGGGCTAGCCGATTTTATGTGTGCAAGACAATCTCTTCTCAAGTCCTCCATTGTTGGTGCTGTTGTGTGAAACATTTGAGGCATCACACTTCGGGTGGTAGGCTCTTAAAGGCTTAAGGTTTCAAAGTTGCAACTAAAGTAAGTCATCTAACTAGATTTTTGTAGTGTATATACTCCATAGTATACTAGTTACGATGATGCCTTGGAAAATTGAATGTTTGCATGTATAATAGAGAAAACATAGATCCAAGGCATCTAGGGTTGCATGTACACCATATGAGTGATAGAATGCTCAAAACCCTTCAGTGGTATCAAAGACAAGACTTGTTTTCTATTATGCTTGATGTTTTATTGTTTTTCAAAGTTAGAGAATCTGCCAATTTCGTTTATGCATGCCCACCACGATGTGGCAGCTATTACCACGGCATGGTGATGCATTTGTGAGCAGAATTTTGAGTTTTGGCTAGCAATTAGATTAGGACTATTACCCTAAACTGTTTTTTGAACTATGAAACCTGTTTTTGATGTGGTAATGATTGTGCTAATCCAATTTCAAAGATAATTGCCAAATTTTCATGGTTTGTATTAGTTTATATGATTAGGATAAGTTCATGAAATTTGTTTGATATGAATTATCTTGTTCATATGAATTTAATTGAATCATGTATGAATTATTTGATTATTGTGTTACTTAAAATAATTGGTTAAATGGTTTTAATGGACTCCATAACTTGTCCTCAAGTTATGGAATTCTTTTAAGAGATCATTAAACTCATATGTTATGGAGATGAAAAGGTTTGACATGTTTCAAAACTTGCCCTCAAGTTCTGGAATTTGTGAGGTCACTTAAGAATACTTTAATTCCAAACCTTAGAATTTTAAAAGTTTAAAATTCAACCCTTATATTTTATAGTATTATAATTTAATAATATATATATATATATATATATATATATATATGTGTGTGTGTGTGTGTGTGTGTGTGTGTATAAGATCAAGTCAGTCTTACCGTTAGTAGGTCTCATTCACGAAGCCGGTCTATAAGGGGGTATAAAGTCACTGCCTATAAAATGGCAGTTTAATGGGTGTCCACTCTCATCCACGACTTCCTTGACTGGTGGAGGGTCGTTAGCCAAAGGGGTAGGATAGGACTATAATTCTCATTAAATCTATAATGATAATAATAAAGTAACTAAACGTTTTTATTAAATTCCCAATCTTAGTTACTTTAGGAAAATGTGAAATTTTTGCTAATCGATGAAAATTGCACTTTGCACCTTACCAAGTCGTTGATGGAGCGCATGTGGTTAACCGACACATTAACTTGGACTAGTAAGGATGGCAAAGGGTGGCTGGATGTTTATTATAAGATCAATGGAGCGTGTGTGGTTAACCGGAACATTGATTGGTTGATAAAGTCGAGAATACTAAGCACATTTTGCATGATTATTCACACCTTGTTTGTGATCCTCGGTATCCCAGACACAAACCTGTAGGGCATCATCGAGATTTAAACATGCCATTGAATTGTTCAATGAATCTCAAAGGATCTAGGAATTTCAATCCAATTAAAACTTAATAACAATTTCGTTTCTCATGGTGGAAATTGGTAAATCATCATTTACCTACCTTCAAATATTTTGCAAGTTGGATTACGACATCTCTTTTCCAATTTTTAAAATGTTGTGTTGGGTCCTAGCCTTAATATTTCATTTTAGGTGTTATATTAAAGACTCTTTATCTAATCTAAACTTGTCTTTCTTTCTTTTCAAATGTCTTCCAACACTGCTTCTGTCTCAAACCCTACTGGCTCTTTCTCTCTCATGAACATGTGGGTGAGAGTCATCTTTGATGGTTCCAACTTCAATGATTGGATTAGGAACATCAGGATGGTCACTCTCTATGAGGACAAGGAAAATGTCACAGACAAGGAGCATAAGGAAATCGATGAGTCTTTTGCTACTCATGAGGAGATCGCTGAGTTTAGGACTCATGAGAAGGATGCCGCCAAGGTGTCTTGTATCATGTTGACCACCATGATAGCTGAACTCCAAAAGTCCTATGAGGACTTCTACCCTTTTGAGATGCACCAGGACCTGATGGAAAGATACCATCAGAGTGCTCGTCAAGAGAGCTATGGAATCATCACTTCCATGATAACAACCAGGATGAAGGATGGTGAACCCATCACAGGCCACTTGCAGAAAATGTAAAGGCTTGTGCACCGGTTGCTAAAGTTGAATGTGAACTTCCCTAAGGAGCTAACTATAGATATCATTCTACACTCCTTACCTCCATGTTATGATCAGTTCCGCATCACCTATCATATGAACAAGGAGGAGGTCACACTTAGCAAACTTCAAGGGCTTTTGAGGACTGCTGAAATTGGTCTCAAAGGAAAATCGGTTGTTACTACTCCTACTACTAACCCTGTTCTGGTAATTGGAAAAAGGAAAGGGAAGAAGAGGAAGGCTCCCTCAAAGAGCCACAAGCAAAAGTCTATTGATGGATCTTCTTCAAGTGGGACCACGGCTGCTTCTGCTGCTCCCTTTTCCATTCCTAAGGAAGCAGAGTGTTTCTACTGTCATGAAAAAGGGCACTGGAAGCGAAGCTGCCCAAAATACTTGCATGATGTTAAAGATGGGAAGGTTAAGGCCACCCACGCAGGTATTTATACTATTCTATCTAAAGACTCATCACATTCTAAATCTTGGGTTCTCTACACAGGTTTTCGATTTCACATTTTTTCTGATGTGCAGGGCCTAAAAGAAGTAAGGATGTGGAGCACGAGTAGATAAACTTGATCATGGGGAATAGGAAGGTTTCACATGTCACAAAGATTGGAGTTTACTCTTTATTTCTTAGTAGTGGGTTAGAAATAGATTTGAATAATTGTTGCTACTGGTCTGATATGTCAAGAAATATTATTTCCTTTCATGGTTTATACGAACAAGGATATAGTTTTTCATTTGATAATGAAATTGGTGTTATAAATGCTTATTAAAATGGTGTTTTTATTTTAAAGCATTACCTTGTAATGGTGTATATGAAACTGTGAATGTTGTAGACAACTTAGGAATTACATATCGATTTTTTCAATGAGTTGGATAAAGTATGCTTGTGGCATTATCGTCTTGGACATGTCAGCAAGAAGCGCATAGGACAACTCCAAAAGGATGGAGTTTTGGATTCATTCAACCTAAGGTCGGATGACACTTGCGAATCTTGCTTACTTGGAAAGATGACTAAATCACACTTCACTGGTACTTGTGAAAGGGGTGAATGTTTGTTGGATATCATACACACCGATGTGTGTGGGCCCTTCAGAACCGCCACAAGGGGTGCTAACCGTTTCTATGTGAATTTTACTGATGATTACAGTAGATATGGCTATATATACTTAATAAAGCATAAGTCAGAAACCTTTGACAAATTTAAAGTGTTTAAACAAGAAGTGGAGAATCAGCTGGGCAGGAAGATAAAGATGCTCCGATCTGATCGGGGTGGAGAGTATTTTAGTATCGAGTTCCTTGACTATCTTAAGTAATGTGGAATTGTTTCACAATTGACGCCACCTAGGACAACACAACTTAATGGTGTGGCTGAGAGGCGCAATCGAACCTTGTTAGACATGGTTCGTTCCATGATGAGTCAAGCTTCATTACCTATCTCATGTTGGGGACATGCCTTAGAGACCGCCACCCATATCCTTTATCTAGTCCCTACCAAGAAGGTTGCCAAAACACCTCACGAGATGTGGACTGGGAAGGTTCCCACATTAGACCACATCAAGGTTTGGGGTTGCGAGGCTTTCGTCAGATGCGATACTCTTGACGAGCTCGAACCTCGAAGTGAACGTTGTATTTTCATCGGCTACCCACATAAATTATTTGGTTATCTATTCTAGAGACCGAGTGGCAATGTTGTCTTCGTTGCGAGAGGAGTCTTTCGCGAGAGAGAGCTCATAGACCAAGGAGACAGTGGGAGGAAAATTGACCTTGAAGAACTTCAAGAGTCAAGCGGTGAAGGAACCTCAAACACTAGCGATCAACCTGAGGTGGAAACTCCTGTTGAGCCGATTGACATGTTTGTACCTCTGAGGCGTTCCAGTAGAGTTAGTGTTTAAACTGAGTTCTATGGTTTCCATATTACTGCATAAGGGGATACATTTATCAGTGATAGCACACTGGTAAATTAGGATGAACCTAACAACTACAAGGAATCCATGGTAGGCCCCGAGTCTGCTAAATGGAAAGAGGCTATGGACAGCGAGATTTAGTCCATGTATGACAATTAAGTTTGGAAATTGATTGACAATCTACTAGGTCATAAGACAGCCGGGTGCAAATGGATCTTCAAGAAGATGACTGACATGGATGGGAAAGTACACATTTCTAAGGCACGACTGGTTGCGAAGTGCTTTACTCAAACTCCAGGAGTTGACTATGATGAGACCTTCTCGCCAGTATCGAAGATTAAGTCTATTATGATTATGCTAGCCATAGCTGCATTTCATGATTATGAAATACGGCGAATAGATGTCAAAACCGCTTTCCTTAATGGAAAGTTGGCTGAGGATGTTTACATTAGTCAGTCAGAGGGTTTTGTCAATGAAAAGTACCCTAATAGAGTGTGTAAGCTTGAGAAATCCATTTATGGATTGAAAGAAGCATCTCGCGGATGGAATCTTTGTTTCGATGAGAAAGTCAAAGAATTTGGCTTTTCGAGAAGCGAGGATGATTCCTATGTATATGTCAAATCTAGTAGGAGCATAGTTAGCTTTTTGGTATTGTATGTGGATGACATAGTACTCATAGGAAATGACATCCCAACCTTGCAGGAGGTTAAGTACTGGCTTGGGAAGTGTTTCGCTATGAAGGACCTCGGAGAAGCTGCCTATATTATGGGGATAAGGATATTGAGAGACATGAGTAAGAGACTAATTGGACTTTGTCAAAGTACCTACTTGGATAAGGTTTTGAAAAGATTTAGCATGCATGATTCCATGAAAGGTGACTTATCGATCCAAAGCAACACCAAACTGAGTAAAACTCAGAGTCCGAGTATCATCTTATTTGTAGTCCAATGTCTACCCAAACCATTGAGAAACCGAAGATTTGTCTCATGGTTACGTCGGACGTTGACAACATTTTATAACTTTGTGACAGTTAGATTGAACCTCTTGAAGGAGTCTTCCAGACTTTCACCAGCATGAGCTTTGAAGTTGTTGAACTCGTTGAGTAACACACTTGAACAAACGATAGAACAAGTAATATTACGGAGTGAAGCTTAACTCAAAGGATCATAAAGATCAACAATAATAAGTTAGAATTATATAGTTAGATAGTTAGGTGCGGGAATATAAGTAAATATAAATGAGAACAAGTATTATATCAAGAAGACACTTAAGCTAATTCTTAACGAGGACTCCAAACAAACCAAGTTAGTAAATGAGATCAAACTTAGTAATTAAGTCAAGAGTGACTTGCTCTGAAGAGAGATTATGATCTTAATATATCAGTGTAAGTTATGAGGATCTTTAAAGATGAGAGAGTAAGAAGAGAGTAAGATATGATATTCAAGTTAGAGACAATTGATGTATTCATTTAGAATGAGAGAACTCTATTTATAGAGTCTCGAAGATCACTATGTCTAATCTGTCTAAGGTGGCCATGGAAGACACACTAGGTAAAGTAATGTAAAGACATAAGATAACAGATAAAAGTGTAAGACAAAGGATTAATGACATCGACTGAGGATGCGGTTCTTGATTGCGGTTGATATACTGACTACGGATCTGTAGATGGCTTCAGATCTGTCAAGTTTAAGAGGGTCACTTTTATGCTTCAACACGACCTACTAGGATATGTTATGCTAGTTGTCTTTGTGACTCTTGCATGGTATGATGGGCTAGGCCCATGGTATGACGGGCTAGGTATGTTGGGTTGGGCCTATAAATCAGTAAGGGCTAGGCCTAATGTATGTTATGTAGGATGCTACATGTCTCAGTGACTGTTGCATGGTATGTCAGGCTGTGCCCATTGTATGCGTGCTACGACCATTATGGTGGGTTGGGCCCAATATGTGGACTAGGAACAATGATATTTATGGCATGTAGTATTTAGGGAACTCACTAAGCGTTGTGCTTACATTTTTTATGGTTATGGTTTCAGGTACTTCCGATTCGAAAGTGAAGGGTCGGCTTGATCACAGAGCATCCATCCATGTTTCCACAACATGAGAATTCTAGTTAAACTAAAAAGGAATTTTTTTACCTTATAATTTTTGGGAAGTTAAAGTTGGTATCAAAGCCTTGGTTTGAGGGATTCAGTCACACTGTCGAGTGGGGTTGAACTCCAACTGAGGAATTGGTAATCTTTTAAAAGAAAATGAATTCATAAAAGAATTTGTAAAGAAAAGGGGCGGGGAGGTTCTGATGCGTGCAATCGGCTGAGTTCAAGTGAGTGATTCCTAGAATACCCATACATGTTGATATATTATATGATATGAATGTTTACATGCTAGGATAAGGCTAGGGATACTCTTGGGAATTACTTGATAGATTGGCCTGATATGTGATGCGTTGTAACCTAGGAAGCATTGGATGCTATGCTAGATTGGGAATATGTATTGGTAGCAGTAATTACTAAGTGTATGCTTTAAAAAAATTGTATACTGTTAAGATCATATAGCCCTAGAATGACTAATTTGGCCTTATTTTCTACTCCTCGTCTAGTTATGGTCCTAGGGTAATGTCTTTTATTCGACAATCTATTTGATCCTGTATTGTATATAATTTGCATGTATAAGGCAACCAGCAGTGATAGTGTAAATTCCTAGCATGAGTTGTAGTAAGTGATTGGTGAATGTTATTTGTTTGTTCTATGGATTGCAGTGTTACTGCATGAATGCTGCTTGATTTATGCTTTCTCGAACTCTTAAGTGATGTGATTTAACTATTAAGTGAATATGTTAATTCACATGTGAATAAGGTTAAATAATCTCATAGTGAAGGATTTGACCCTATTGAACAGCTCTTGTCTAAGTCCAGCCATTGTAGGGATGAGTCTTTTACTCGAAGGATTATTTATGCTTTGTTGCATGTGATTGTATTCATGAAGTGGTTAGCTGACAATATAGGGAGTTATTCAAAAGCTGATGGCAGGGTGAGTACGGGAACCTATGAGAGCCTAGGAAGTTCTTTAGTGGGTTTGGTTATAGTTAGGGGTGCAAATGAGCCAAGTTACTCGCGAGCTACTCGAGATCGGATCGTTAAAAGCTCGACTCGAAACCGATTTTAATCGAGCCCGAGCCGAGCTCGAGCTTAATATTAAGCTTGTTTAATAAATGAGCCTTTATATAATATATATATATATATATATATATATATATATATATATATATATATATAAATAAAAACATATTAGGGGAATTATGAATTTCGAGTATTAGTAAACGAGCTTTTTAACGAGCACGAGCCGAGCTTAAACTTATTTAGGCACGCCCAATAAAAATGAGTCGAGACCGAGCCCGAGCCAAGCTTGAATAACTCTTTACGAGCTCGAGCGAGCCTCATTAACTTAAACGAGCCCGAGCCGAGCCTCACCAGGCTCGGGCTCCGCTCGGCTCGTTTGCACCCCTAGTAATACTGTTTAGCGGGTACTTGGAGTACCAGCTTGAGAAGGTGACCTGGAGGATTCAGGATAATTGTTAAGGAAATTATAGATAGGTAAGGTAGTATTGGGCTTGTACTACTGAAAGCACATGATCCATACTCGAATCAAGGAGAGTCACAGAGAATCTAGGAAGCATGTAGGAGGAGGATTCTTGGGTATATTCTGATCATTTGTATGATTGTTTTTCAGAATAGTGATGAGCACGTATGGAGGAGGTTTAGGTTCTGGTTCAGTTGCTGATTCAGATGATAAGCGGATATGGGAGTTCATCTCGGCGGAGATTACCCACGGTATTTTGGAGCAGACTCATGTGATATTCGAAATGGTCAAGGAACGATTTCTGGTGATTCTGGATGAGCCTTTAGGAACATTTGGCATTATGGCTATTTTGGGAGCTCAAAATTTTTCTTTCCGAGAGTTTCGTGCTTGTGGAGCTCCCGACGTCTTTAGAGAATAGGACCCCGTTGCTAGTAGGATATGGTTAACGGATATGGTAAACCCTTCCGGATGTGTTTGTGTTCCGAGGTGTCAAAGATTAGATTTGCTTCCTGTCTTCTAAAAGAACAAGCTCGGGATTGGTGGGAGGAGGTAGACTTTGCTTCGGGAGGCGAAGCCATGGGGACGATGACTTGGGATGAGTACGTGACTCGGTTTAGGGTAAAGTTTGCACCAGCTATTGAGGTGAAGCGGTTAGCTGACATTATGGGTATAACTAAGGATTATCTATGCTTTGTTACATGTGATTGTATTCATGATGTGGTTAGCTTACATTATGAGGTGTTCTTCAGTAGTTGAAGGTAGGGTGAGTACGGGAACATAGGAGAGTCTAGGAAGTGCTTTAGTGGGTTTGGTTATACTGTTTAACAGGTACTTAGAGTACCAGTTTGAGAAGGTGACCTAGAGGATTCGGAATAATTCCTGAGGAAAGTATGGATATGTAAGGTAGTATCGGGCTTGTACTACTCAAAGCACAGGATCTATACTCGAATTGAGGAGAGTCACAGAGAATGTAGAAAGCCTGTGGGATGAGGATTCTTGGGTATGTTCTCATCATTTGTATGATTGTTTTTCATAATAGTGATGAGCACATGTGGATGAGTGTTGAGAGAAAAACTTGGAGACACACTTGAACAAACGTTAGAACAAGTATATTGCGGAATAGTTAATCTCAAAGGATCTAAAAGCTCAACAATAATATAGTTAGATAGTTAGATAGTTAGTTGCGAAAAGTAAAGAAATGTAAATGACAACAATTGTTATATCAAGAATACACTTAAACTGATCCGTAACAAGGAATGCATTCACTCCGAGTTAATAAGGAAGATCAAGTTTAGTGATTAAGTCTAGAAGAATTGCTCCGAAGAGAGGTTATGTTTCAGTAGCAATTTAAAGTGTGAAGATAGTAAGATAGAGAAATGAAGAAGATAACTTACGTATTAAGAAGTTATAAGTTATATCGAATACATCGGAAAGAGTCTCTATTTATAGAGTCTTAGGAATAAACAACTACTCTATAAGCAGCCATGCAAGGCATGCTGGATAATAGAGTACATTACATAAAGATAAGAAAGGAAATAACAAAGGCTGCGGATGCTGAAGACGAGTTGACTCCGGGTGCTGAGATGATCGCTGAAGATGAACAATTGTGGTAGATAGATGATTGCGGTACCTTAGTTTAAGAGGGTCACTCTTATGTTTCAACAATTTCCCTAAGTGACCTCTTTAACTTCGGTTCAGGTATCAAGTTTGAGGAACTTGATCAAAATCCACCAGAATTTTCTGACATTTTCAAGCCAAGTGATTCTTCTAGAAATTTCAAACTTGACTTCAGCAGTAGTGTGTTTCGATCTTTCTACTGCGGTCTTGCAGATGTCAAGTTGTTTCTTGGGCAGGTGGTGCATAGCATTCATCGGAATGAAGTATTTGACGTTGCCAGCCTTCCGTTTGAAAATGATCCCAAGTTCAGGAAAGTTTGTTGCGCCTAATGATCTTTCTTCAAAGCCTTTGGTGGGCATTGGCACAGGTTCAAGTGGGGGAAGATCAAACTTCTTGATGATGGTGGGGTGGATATCCGCATCGATCTTAGCCAAGTCACAAATTGTGTCCCTTAGAAAGGATTTGGCTTTGTCGAGCGCCATTTACATCTTCAGATGCTTTTCTGCCTTGTTTTGGAATACTCTGGCAATGAGGAATATTTCTTCCGGATTCATGCTTGGAAAATCTGCCTGAGTGTGTATGTAGTCATGCTCTCTTTTGGTAAGAGTGTACTGAACGAAATCAATCTTCATGAACTTCCGCATCTTGTAATTTTTAACTGCGGATGGTCTATCGTTAGACCATATGTTTTCCACAGAGGAGCCATGTTTCGCATAAAAGCAATTGAGTCTTTCAAATTCCATAGGCGGTCGTTTGTGATTAGGGAGACTGCAGTCAAAGGACTCAAAGACTGCAAAATACTTGGCATTGAGAGAGATTGGAATATCCCAATAACCATCGGAGGGAGGTTCAACATACGTGAGATGTGGAGTGTAGTCTTCATCCAATAGCCTGCGGAGCGGATTGACCCTTGAGTTAATCAGCGAATCATCTATCATTGTATCACATCCACATTCTCTCCATATGCGTTTAGCAAGCTTGGTCGCTTTCCAATCGTGTTTCCTTTAGGCTGTGGCAGGAGAGTCTGTGGAACTTGCTGATGACATATTTTCCTCAATATTTTTGAGGTGAGGACGAGTCTCAGGCCTATTGAGGGCGTTGTTTTTAAGTGAAGAGTAAGGAGATGGAATATTGTGGGATGGTGGAGGTGAGGGCTGCCATTGTTTAAGGCCATCCGCTTTGGCACAAACTTCTGCAAAGTGAGCTTTCATGGTTTTGGCCAATTTTGAGTTGTTTGGGGTAGAGGAGTTGAAGACCAGCTTGTGTATATTTTTGGTAAGCTGGAGAATCTTAGGGCCATGGAAGCTAGAGGTGAGGGATTTCTGCATTCTGTTGATTGTGGCATGAAGAACAGAGATAGTGGACTCATAGGCAGTATGAGTCTCATCTATCACTTTCTGAGATAGAGAAGATTGGTCCGCAATGGCTATTTGAAGATCTTGTTTGATTGCAATCACCTCAGTAATGAGGCTTTCCGCTGCAGCCATAAATTCTTGATGATCGGCCCTGCGGTTGTTGTCAAGAGATCGGATCCCCATTTCGACTTTGAGAGAGATGCGCTCAGCAGCCATACGCTCTCTCGTCTCAAGTCTTTCAACTCGTTCAATTAAGGACTGCGGTCCTGGAATATCTTCAGATGGAGGTTGAGTGGGTTTAACCGTAGCCAAAATTTGATCAACTTTGGCTTGGAGATTGAGGAATTCCTTCCTAGTGACAGCATCCTTCTTCTTCTTCTTTTTCTTTTCCTTGGGCTTAGAAGTGAATTGTTGAGAACCGCTGGACTCTTCTTCTTCTTCGAACATCATAAGATCGTCGTCTGAAGGATTTGGTTTGTTAACCTCTTGGATGTCTTCATGATCAAAACCGAAGGTACGTGCTGAGCTGAGTTTAATTGCCGGCTCTTCGTCTTGAGATGGGTTGACTGCGGGAGATGGAACAGGAGTTGGAGTAGAAGGAACCTTTGAGGTAGCTGCGGCTGCGGCTGAAGCTTGAGCTTTCAACATAGTGTCTGCCATTTGATCCATCCAGTTTTGAACCTTTTGGATTGTGGCAACAGTATGGGCATTGCTGATGGCATTTGCGCAGTACTTGGCCACAGACAGTATTTCCTGTTCCTTCTGTTGATGTTGTTTGACATGTTGCTCCTTGCGGGCTTGGAATGCTCTTTTAAAAGCAGCATATTTCTTGATTTCGGCATCAGTAGTTGGCTGATACCGACTCCAAGAGTCACTTGAATCATCACCGTCAATTCGTTGTGTTCGCACCAAGGTATCCCTTGGGTTCATGGATCCTTGCACATGAGTGCTCACCGTGCCTAAACCACCTGAAACGAATGGAAGCTGAGTAGGATTTCTTAGGCTTCCTTGGTCTCCTTGACCCGTGGTCAAGTCTGGCCTTGGCCCAGTTCTAGCATGGGCGAAAGAGATGCCCTGTGGATGGAGTGGTGTTTGAAGTGTTTGGGATACATGCAAAAGGATGGAGTCTAACTCCTTAGAAGAAAAGGTATGCAGCCGGGAAGCCCTGGAGACCTTAGGGCGATGTCCAGATTTATCTACTTGAGATATAACTGGGGGGCTGTCTCCACGTTCTGATGATGAAGATGATGAAAAAATCTCACATGATGAGGTTGAGTGGTATTCGAGTGTGGTATTGAATGGATGTGCGGCCATCCCAAGGACTACCGGAGCCTGTTGAGAGGCTACAGTATCAGCCCGGTCACGCATTTGGCCAGAGGTTTCGGTTGTTCTTCTTTTCTTGAGGATAGAAATTGGTTGTCTATCTTCCTCAGAGTCACTGCTCGATACAGTGGTGGGTTTGGTTTTTCGTTTCTTTGAGGGTGCGGTTTGTTTTGGGGCATTCTTCTTAGGTGTGGTAGTTTTCTTTTTAGATGCTACTGTTTTTCTCCGTTGAGAAGGGTTAGATAGTGTAGTAGCAGAGAGGGCTGCGGTACCCTCAGGAAGAATGGCTGTAGAAGGAAGAGGTGGAGTAGAAGGGTATGGGACAATACCCTCTGTGACCTCTATATAATCTGAGACTTCAGCAGTCTCAAGAACAAGCAAGGTAAGAATGTGAGTGGGGAGCCTGCGGATAGGTCCAAATAAAGTTTGATCAGAAGAGGGATTGTACCTTTTGAGATCCTTAGTGACAAAGAAGTTGATGTCACTGTCCATGTTGATACCAGCATCTGCAAGTAGATCATAAATGCACAAAGACTAGAATCGAGCAAAGGTGAGCTTGGTTGGGTTCTCCCTTGGGTGCTCTTTGGGGATGTATTGGAGGAAATCATCCCAAAGAATCTTGCGATAATTGACATAGTGGCCCGTGTATATGCTCCACACTAGTTCAAGGAGGTTTAAACCCATGTTGTTAATGCCTCCGGTCCTGCCAGACAGACAGCGGATGACGAAATGGCATACGAACTGCCAAACCGCAGGCAGTTGGTTCTTCTTAAACTCACCAATCCCTCGGATCGGTTTCTAATAACCCATTTGGTAGAGTGTGGTGGTGATGTCAGATAAGGATGGTGTGAAGATCTTGATGGAGGGATGAATCAAAAGATTTATGGCAGACAAGAACTTCTCTTTGGTCAAGATGACCAAAGAATCATCAATAAGGTTGAGATGCACTTCTTGTGGGTTCTCCAATGGTCTGTATGCAGAAAGAGCACACTTGAAGAGTGTAGAAACAGGAACAACGTCAGTGAATGCGTCAAATGGGCCAAACAAAATATGGTTCTTGAGATACTTGATCATGAGCTTGGTTGGGGCGTTGTACGATGGATGATCTTCAAAAACTGCTATGAAGTTGCTTGAGGCTATCGTTGGAGATGTGGAACCAGTTAGATTCATGGAGCCTGAAGCCTTGGATTGCTTCTTTGATGCACCTGATTTCGCCATTGAGAGATGAGAAGTTGGAGTTCTTGAGAGTTTATGGGAGTTTAGGAGAGTTGAGAGAGAACAATCGATTAAACAGAGAGCGTAATCGATTTTAGGGAAGAAGATGGGTTTATAAAGGAGGTAAAAAGAATTTTAACCCTAGGTAAAAGATAGAAGAGGGTAAGAAGTTGAATGGGGTTTTTGGGGGGAATCAATGATTCTGAGATTCAATCTCAGCCACACAAAGATGAAACGGGTTTTGGAAAGAATTTGGGAGATCTTAAAAAGGGTTTGCATTTAATGGCGGATTAGACGCATGGAAATATGTCAGGTAAACGTGGGGTGATGAGAGAGAAAGTTGTAACTGATGGGACGTGGTTGGGAGAGGAAAGGACAAGTTGAGGATGGATTTATTTGGGAATTGTTCTTTTTGTCATCATCCCTAAAATAGGTCTGATATGGGGTTTATTCAGAAAGGGAATATGACAGTTTCTAAAGGGAATGTTTGTATTTTATTTAATGAAGGATCATTAAATAGCACACAAAGATTCGAGAGTTAATGAATCTGTTGGAATTTATTTATGACGATTGTGGATGGAATCATTGTTGCGGTTGAGAAACTTCATTGCGGATGAGCAAAGAAAGATTTCAAAGAGAATCTGTGAGAAAAAACTCTTGTACAAAAGTTAGAAATAAAATATCATTAAAACCCATGAGAGGTACGTATGACATGTGGTTGCGGTACCTAGATTGCAGTACCAAAACCATCTATCATATGCAATTCTCAGTTAGAACTGCAATGGAGACCAATGATGGTCTGCGGTAGCTAACACTTCAGAAAGAATTGCGGGTCCGGATTCATCATTCCTAACATTTGTAAGAATGCATTGAGTTTTGTAGAGTCAAGAGCTTTTGTAAACACATCAGCAATCTATTCATTAGTAGGAACAAATATGAGTTCAATATTACCTTTCAGAATATGATCTTTGATGAAATGATACCGTAACTCAATATGTTTTGTCTTGGAGTGCTGAATAGGATTATGAGAGATAGCTATAGCACTTTCAGAGTCACAGTAAATTGGTATCCGCAGCATTCTGTACCCGTAGTCTAGCAATTGTGTCTTCATCCAAAGAACTTGGGAACATCAGGTGGCTGCAGCCACATACTCGGCTTCTGCAGTAGATAGAGATACACACGTTTGTTTTCTTGAAGACCAACTTACAAGTCTTCCTCCTAGGAATTGGCATCCACCTGATGTACTTTTTCTATCGATCTTGCAACCTACATGATCCGCATCGGTGAAGGCTTGAAGAGTGAATTCGTTGCGTGCGGGATACCATAAACCCATTGATTTGCTTCCTTTAAGATACCAAAGAATTTGTTTGGCTGCGGTCATGCGAGACACTTTTGGATCAGCCTGGTATCTTGCACATGCACCAGTTCCAAAGACAATGTCAGATCTGCTTGCAGTGAGGTACATTAGTGAACCAATGATACCTCTATAAGTATTGTGATCCACAGATTCACCAGAGGGATCAGCAGAGATCTTTTAACCGAAGGCCATAGGGACCTTAGCAGAAGAGCAGTTGTCCATTGAATATTTCTTCAGAAGTTCGGTGGTCTATTTTTCTTGACGAATGAAAATTCCTTGCTGAATTTGTTTAACTTGAAGACCTAGAAAGAAATTAATCTCTCTATTCATGCTCATTTTGAATTTGTTGGTCATGAGCTTAGCAAATTCATCTACCATGCCTTGATCAGTAGACCCGAAAATGATATCATCCACATATATTTGTACCATCATAAGGTGGTCACCATTTGCTTTTCTGAATAATGTGGGAGCAATCACTCCTCTTTTGTACCTGGATGAGACAAGAAATTCAGAAAGTGTCTCATACCAAGCTCTTGGGGCTTGTTTCAGGCCGTAGATTGCTTTTTCAAGCTTGTAGCAGTGGTCTGGAAATTCAATATTTTCAAATCCTGGAGGTTGCTGAATATAAACCTCATCTTTTAGTTCCCCATTGAGAAAAGCACTCTTAACGTCCATTTGGTGTACCTTGACATTTTTGTGTGCTGCGTATGCTAGAAAGATCCGGATGGCTTCCATGCGTGCTACCGGAGCATACGTTTCATCGTAGTCAATGCCTTCTAGTTGACTATAGCCCTTGGCAACAAGTCTTGCCTTGTTTCTGATGACTAAGCCAGATTCATCTAGCTTATTCTTGAAAACCCATCTTGTACCAACAATAGTATGACCTTGTGAAAGAGTAACAAGTTGCCATACTTTGTTTCTTTCAAATTCTTCAAATTCTTCTTGCATTGCGGAAATCCAGTCCAGTTCAAGCAATGCTTCGTTGATCGTTCTAGGTTCAACCGAAGACATAAATGATGCATAATGGCAGTGAGCAGATAACTCCTTGGTAGACAAAGTCTGGATACGTGCGAATGGATTACCAATAATTTGACCTGGTGGGTGGTCTTTTGTCCATACATGAAGACGTGGCATCAGATGATCATCAGTTGCGGTAGAAGGAATATCTTGGATGTCAGAGGAATCTGCGGTTGGGGATGGCAGTTCCCCCTGGATTTGAGAACATCATGCTGAATCATCTTGATCTATTGGAGCATAATTTTCTTAAGGAATCGGCAAAGGTTGAGGTTCCCCCTGGATTGCGGATGGGAGTTCCTCTAGAACCTGAGAAGGTTCCCCCTGGAATGCAGATGGGAGAGTGACAATTCTAGGATTGGTTCTCGTGTCAATATTCTCTATGAATTCATCATCTGAGTCCTCCGATTCTTCGGGCAAGAATGTAAGCAGCATCAAGTACTGGAACCTCAACGGTTGCGACAAGATCCGGAGTAGAGCTTTCCCCCTCAACCGGAGAGGTGGAAGTATTGAGCGATACTACTTCAGATAGAGATGGTCCAGATACGTCGGCATGTTGTTGTTGAGCTGCGGGTGACACTAGAACTTCGGATAGTTTCGCCGTTTCAATGGGATCAAAAAGATCATCATAGTTGACTTCAACTAGATTTAGAGGTCCGAAAGCGGCTGGAATGTCACTTTCCATGATTGCAGTGGTTTCGGTGGACGGAGGTGCAATGTGGATGTGAAAGTCATCAAATTTCAAATCAAAGCTTTCAATGATCAACCTTGTTCTTCTGATGAGCACTCGATATGCAACCTTGTTAGTGGAATATCCAAGGAAGATACCTTCGTCATACTTTGGTGCAAACTTGTTGAGTTGGTCTCTGTTGTTGATCACGAAGCATCTACATCCAAAGATATGAAAGAAACGAACATTGGGTTTGCGATTGTTGAGACCTTCATATGGTGTTTTATTGAGACGCTTGCACACGATACTTCGGTTTTGAACAAAGCATGCGGTTGCTACTGCTTCAGCCCAGAAGTAAAGAGGAAGTTGGCGAAGCTAAGCATGGATCTGGCTGCTTCAACGAGTGTGCGGTTCCTTCTTTCTACTACACCATTTTGTTGCGGTGTATAGGGTGCTGAAAAATTGTGAGAGATGCCTTTGGAAGCCAGGAAACTGTTGAGAAGATGATTAGTGAACTCAGTTCCAATATCACTGCGGATGCGTCTGACTGGAAGCTTGATTTGAAGTTCGATTTCTTTGATGAAGTTAATGAAGATTTGCGGTGTCTCTGATTTGAGTCTGAGAAAGAAGACCCATGTGAAGCGTGTATAGTCATCAACAATAACCAGTATATATTTTTTGTGGTGAAGACTGGCTACGGTTGAGGGACCACTGAGATCAATGTGTAATAGCTCCAGTGGTTCAGAGATAGAAGAATCCATTATCAGATGATGGCTTGCTTTTGATTGTTTACCGCATTCATACGCTGGACAAAGGGTATCGTTGCTGAATTTGAGAATGGGGAGACCACGGACTAGTTCTCCAGTGACGAGGTTGTTGATGTACCGAAAGTTGAGATGAGCTAGCTTGCGATGCCAAAGCCAGCAGACTTCGGATACAACTTTAGACAGAAAGCACAGCTGCGGTTTACCAATGATGAGAGAAACATCCAGAGGATACATCGTGCCTTCGGAGCGAGATTTGATTAAGCAAGTGCTTAGATCACTCGTCATTATGTAACAAAATTGATCATCAAATTCAATGTTGATGTCCTGCTTTACATAGTTGGCCAACACTGATAAGATTGTGTTTAAGGCTTTCTACATAAGCAACCTTCTAATGGAAAAGTTCCCCATAGTGAGAACACCGTAACCTCGGATGACACCGTTTGCATTGTTGCCAAACGTGACATTTCCACCATTGCATATAGGCCTGAAATCCCGAAGGTACTCTAACCTTCCGGTCATGTGCAAGGAGCAGGCATTGTCAATTAACCATTCTTCTTCTTGTTCCTCCTTGCACAAAGCCTGAGAATTACACGGTTAGTTTAGGCATCCAAACAAGTTTGGAGCCAGGGACAATTGATGTATTCTTAAATGATGCATAGTCCGAGGTTGCATGGACAGGTCTTTTGTCAGCTTTTAGACCTAGTCATGGGTGTTTGTTCAGATTTGGATTGTTGCGAGGTTTTTGAAAAATACAAAGTTTCTGACTTTGACTTGACATGATATAAAAAGTTTTGACAACTGCACTGACATTTACAAAAAGTGTGTTTGTCATTGAATCTGACATTGTGCTTGGTTAGCGGTTTATGGAGTGAATTGGACTTGGTATTGGTCCGAGGTGGGTAACTTCTGAAAGATTTGACATTTGATTTCTGAAAAGTTTGTTTCGAATGAAGTTTTGGACTGTAGGATTTGACATGCATGTTGTTTGGTTTCAGAAAAGTTTGTTTTGAACGAGGTTTAGCACGTGTAAATCTTTGAGTCCCTTTTGGTGGATTTGGTAAGATTCCCTTCCACTTGTTTTGATGTGATTTTAAAAGTGTTGGAGTGGGTAAAATTCCTTTCCAATTAGGGTCTTTTGAGGAATAGACCTGAAAAACATAGTTTCTTACAAGTTTGACACCTTTTTGGGTTATGTCAGAAGTAGCAGGAATGACTTTTGAAACTGAACTCCCCTTTTTGCTGGTTTTCATGAAAGAAGAGTTTTTTGAAATGTAGTTTGTGATAACAAATTTTTCTGGACTCTTAGATTTTGGAATTCTCATATGTTTCTTATTTTTTGAAGAACTTTGTCTGCTTGTGTTTCGAGATCTAATTTCTTCTTTGAAAGCTCTTTTTGCCAAGAATTTTGGTGAACCGCAGTCATTGTTATTCAACTGTGGTTTCCTGGAATCTTTTGGACGATTTTGAAAATGTGGGCTAGAATCATCAGAACTTGAGGATTCTGGAATTTGAGAGCATTGGCCTACTTCAAAATTTTCTATAGGTAACTCATGAAAAATCGGCTGAAGAGTTGTAGTTCCTTGAACTAATGGTTTTGGTAAAGATGATTTGACTACCGTAGAGTAGGTTTTAGATGAAACTGCGGTGGGACACTTCTGGGACATTTGACTATAGTGTGGAACACTGTGGTCTGAGGACAAGGATGGAAAGTCCTTTGAGACTTCGGGCCCTTCAACAACAATTTCTTCATCAACTATGGATGAAGTTCGAGAATTTGAGAGAGTGATGCCGCAGATGGGAGTTTGATCACATGTGTGACTAGAATCCTCGGGCACAATTTCCTCAATGAAAAAATTATTGCTCAAATTGTGTAATCTACCGAAGTGAGTTTTGATATCTTCGGGAAAAGTCTTGTCATTGACAGGGAAATAAGATTCTCTATCAGGAGGGACATACACTCTGTCTTTGTTGAACCGGGGTGAGGAATCCATTGTGGTAGGATACTCATTTGACCAACCCCAATTATATGTATTTTCCACGGTTCCATTGTTTACCAAATTTTCAATAGCCTCACTTTCATTAAATAATTTTTCAATTAAGAGATTTAAGTGTAAGTTATCTCTAATTGGGTTTCACTTAACATTCTAGCATCTTTCTCTAACTCTAGATCCTTTTCTAACATTGCCATCTTAAGTCTCTTGTTATCCAGTCTTCCTCTCACATGGAACATTTCTTGGGACGCAATGTTCTTCTCATCTAGGGTTTTGTTATAGTCTGTAAGGACAGCAGCACAAGTGTCATTATGATCATCTATGTAGGGTTAACAGTCATGCATACTATAATTTAAAGTTTGGATCATGAGTTTTACCTGTTCAACGATGCTTAGAGTCCCATCCTTTGCCATGTAGCAGTAGTTTTTGTTCAACAATGCAGACCCATCATCATCCGCAGTGGCCAGCATGCAGATTTTCCATTTTCCTTTAACACTGCTGATGGTCTCTTCTTCATCTCCTGATGACCAAACTTGATGGTCTCTTTTAACTTGAGCCACATATGCCCTTGCCTCTTCTTTTTCTTCCAACTCTTGAGCCATTCTAAGATAGAATGTTCTATCCTTGACTACATTGGCCTTAAAATCTTTTGCGAAGTGATTTTCTTTATTGCATTTGTGACAAATTACAACATCAGTCTTGTCTTCTGATTGAGTACCGGAGTTATTGTTCTGAGGATACTGCAGTACCTCCTTTGGTTGATTGTTCTGAGAGCCTTTAGGATATCGAGAGTGGTTGTTCTAAGGACCGAAGTTACTGTTGAATGGAGGGTTGTTGAATTGTTGATTCTTGCGGAAAGAAGATGGTGGTATGTGGGAACTGTTGGCTAACCAGAGCAATAGCCTTCTGAAATTGTTCTTCATCATCATACTTAGAATCCGCTTCGTATGACTGTGGTGGGGTATCATACGATGAAGAGTAGGGTGACTGTGGTGGAGCTTGTGCTATGAGAGCAAGTGGTCCTCCGAAGTCAGCATAGTCTTTTAGTACAGTGGATTCTTGTGCTTGGAGTTCTCCATAGAGTTTGTATAGTGATAAAGAGTGAATCTTCCTGTCACCTTGGACTATCATCTTAGACGTAGTCCAATGTCGTCTTAAGCCATTAAGGAACTGGAGATTGGTTTCATGGTTGCTGCGGATGGTACCAGCATTTGATAACTTTGTGACTATCAGGTTGAATCTCTTGAAGGAGTCTTCCAAACTTTCACCCGTATGAGCTTTGAAGTTGTTGAAGTCGTTGAGTGCGGTAGTGAGCTTTTTATCTTGTGCTTGTTCTGAGCCTTCGTATAGGTTTTTGAGTACATCCCGGATCTCTTTTGCTGACTTGCAGTTTATGATTATATCAAAGTTGTCAAGAGTAACACCACAAGAAATTTCATAAAAAGCAAAAACATCATTTCCCACTTTATCGAGATCATCCTTGGTGGGACAGCTCATGGTTGGTTGGCCTCCTCCTAGCCTGGTTGCCGTGCCGTCAGTTTGGACTGGTGTGAGGACTGGAACGTGTGGTCCTTCTTCCACGGATCACCATACATCTCTACCCAATCTTCTTAAGTACCTCTCCGTTCTTTGTGACCAGTGATGATATTCATTTGCTACCAGTATTGGAGCTCGGTTAGAACTACCAACACTATTGGAGACATTCAGAGATAACGATTGTGCCATTTGTTTTTTTTTTTTTGAGAAATGAGCTTTAGTGGTATAGAAGGCTTAATGAGAAAATCAGAGTTCCGCTATTCAAAAAGCAACCACTTTGGCTCTGATACCAATTCTTGAGAGAAAAACTTGGAGACACACTTGAACAAACGTTAGAACAAGTATATTGCGAAATAGTTAATCTCAATGGATCTAAAAGCTCAACAATAATATAGTTAGACAGTTAGATAGTTAGTTGCGAAAAGTAAAGAAATGTAAATGACAACAATTGTTATATCAAGAATACACTTAAACTGATTCATAACAAGGAATGCATTCACTCCGAGTTAATAAGGAAGATCAAGTTTAGTGATTAAGTCTAGAAGACTTGCTCCGAAGAGAGGTTATGTTTCAGTAGCAATTTAAAGTGTGAAGAGTAGTAAGATAGGGAAATGAAGAAGATAACTTATGTATTAAGAAGTTATAAGTTATATCGAATACATCGGAAAGAGTCTCTATTTATAGAGTCTCAGGAGTAAACAACTACTCTATAAGATGTCGTGCAAGGCATGCTGGATAATAGAGTACATTACATAAAGATAAGAAAGGAAATAACAAAGACTGCGGATGCTGAAGATGAGTTGACTCTGGGTGCTGAGATGATCGCTGAAGATGAACAGTTGCGGTAGATAGATGATTGTGGTACCTTAGTTCAAGAGGGTCACTTTTATGTTTCAACAATGAGGTTTAGGTTCTGGTTCAGGTACTGAGTCGGACGATGAGGGGATGCAGGAGTTCATCCGGTCGGAGATTACCCGCGGTATTTTGGAGCAGACTCATGTGATCTTCGGAATGGTCAAGGAGCGAATTATGGTGATTCTGGATGAGGCTTTGGGTACATTTGGCACTATAATTATTGATATTTTGGGACCTTTAACTCTTTATTTTCGATAGTTTCGTGCTTGTGGAGCTCCCGGCTTCTTTAGGGAATAGGAACCCATTGCTAGAGGATATGGTGAACGCTTTTTGGATGTGTTTCCGCCCTAAGGTGTCGAATGTTAGATTTTCTTCCTATCTTCTGAAAGACCAATCTTGGGATTGCTGGGAGGAGGTAGACTTTGCTTTTTGGGACGTGAAGCCCTAGAGACGATGACTTAGGATGAGTTCGTGACCCGATTTAGGGTAGAGTTTGCACACACTATTGAGGTGCAGCAGTTGGCAATGGAATTTCAAGACCTTGGCCATACAATTATGAATGTGGAAGAGATCACTACCAAGATTTGAGAGAGGGATTTGTTGGTTCCAAAATATGCAGTGGACGAAGAGATGAAGAAGGTAAGGTTTCATGATATGTTGTGGGACGACATCAGGGAGTGTGTGAGTTTGTCAGGGAGCGAGACCCTGAATGATATGATTTCTACAGCCCAAAAATGAGAAATCGATTTGGAGCACCTCAGGAAAAGGAAGTCAGAGCAGAATCATATCGTAGTGGGCCAGGCGAAGAGGCTCAATACTCAGGATTCATGCTTGGTAGGCCATCAGGTCCAGGGGCGTTGTGCCAAGTATGGGTGGAACCATGAGGGAGGATGTCGGGAGACATGTCAGGGATGTTTCAGTTGTGGTCAGATGGGTCATTTTACTAGGGATTGCCCACATTGATCAGTTCCGATGTGTTTGTTGGATTAGGTGTCTAAGCCCATAACTATTATTAGTATGTATTTGACCCGAGAGTAGCATGGTCCATTTGGGTTGCATATCATCAGGACAATTTGTTAGGATGGACTTTTGAGAGAAGGTTACTTATGGTTTATTAATATATTATAAGTAATAATATATTAACATGAAATCATATGTTTTAATTAGTATTGATCAAGAATTAATTTGGAATTAATTTAGTGGTCGAAAGAGACTAATTAAATCTATGGGGACTAATTATGATAATTCGTTATATTTATATGTGTTGGGCTTATGATCGATGTTGGACCAAGTTTATGTATGGATACATAAAGAGTTGGGCCACATGAACCATGGATCATAAAACCCATGGGTATGGATTTGGGTTATATCCATGACCCTAGAAATCCCACATATAAATAGATACTTCATTGCCCAAAATCTCCACTTGTATCTTTTTAGAGTTCATGGTGTTTTTTGTGTGCATGGAATTCTCTCTCAAGTTCATCCTTTGTCCATGGTGTGTTGTGATTCCATTTGAGGCTTCCACACTATTTGGGCTAAGCTATTTAAGGCCAAATACACCAAGAATTCAAGCTCCATCAAAAGGTATGTCATGCTAACTAGTATATTATATTTTTATGTTAAATGCATGCTAGTTGTAAGATTAATACCTTGGAAACCATTTGCATGTATAATTAGTGAAAACATAGATCCAAGGTATTTAGGGTTGTATGTGCACCATAGGATGTTGTAGTATACTAAAACCCAACAGTGTTTTCACTACAACCATGTGGGCCACAAGAAGGTCGATTGTGTGATGTTGATGAGTGGAGCAGTGAGTGTACCTACTCCAGTTACTTTGAGGATCACTAACGATCGTGACGGTAGGGCAGAAGCCCCAACAGTAAGGAGCCGAGCATTGCAGTGTCAGTCATGGGAGGCTAGAGTTTCATCAGATGTTCTCTTGGGTATGTTATCTTATATATTCTTCATGCCTTATTATTAGTATATATATGTTTTCTGGAATCATGTGTTGGTATGTGTAAGCATTATCTTTGGTTTATTTCTCTGTTATTGCCTGGTTTATATTACCAAATATTATTATATGCCATTTCTGCATGTCGAGAGTTATGAGTAGGATACATCTTGTTGATGTGGATTTAGTTTGTCCGGTTGTTGTTTTGGTTCGTTGATCGAAAAAATTCATGGGTATCCCATGGAAGATTAGTATATGAATTAGCATGATTAGTTCAACAATGAAGTCAGAGTTCAGAAATGTTAGCGTTGCTTAGTAGGAATGGTTGTTGTTCATGGAAGCACTGTTGGGCCCGATCGCTACCATTTCTCGGGAAGGAGTGGTATCAAGAGGATGATGGTGGTAGTCATGTGGACCTATTCAGACATTGGAAGTGCCGAAGAAATTTTGAAATTTTATCGGTTGAAGATGGTCAGAATGCATAGATCTCTGAGTAAGTTGGATGTTGGGTAGGAGATTCGTGAGTTCCAGCTAGGGGGAGTTATTATTTGTTGTTTCCAGTAAACTGCGTAATGTGTAGCTAAATTTAAGTGGGGGAGCACCATTTGGATTTTCAGGGATGAAATCAGGTGCGAAACCAAGGAGGGTTCCACATCCTAGTCTGGATAGAGTTTGCGTAAGGTTTGGAGTGAAGAAGCTTTCAAACATCAGGTTGGCACATTCGTAGTAATGCATTGCAGACACACGGATGGATTCATGTTGTGGGTTGTGTTAGGGCCTCTCTGCTTGTTTTTGTCTAAATAAGGCTTTCGGGTTCGAAGCATGATTGGAACACCTGGGGAATAGTCAGATGCGGGTTCGACTAATGATGATTATGGTTGGATTGGTAGATGAAGGGTTCAAAGAGAAATTGTTGTAAAAGCATTATTTCAAATCATAGTTTTCCCATGACCCAGTGACATAAAACAGAAAGTTGTGTATGATGACGCTTTTACCTTCCCACAATACTCAGAAGTACCTAAAATGATAAAATAAAAATCATAAGCCAATGCTTATTGAGTTCCCCCAAAGTACCAACACACACATACATATAACAACATATACTGGGTCTACAACTAAAAAGACTAGATTACCCCTGAGCCCACAACATGAGTCTAGCATGCCAATCGAGACCTCAGCTCATATATGATTTGCTCCCGAGCCCACAATATGAGTCTGAAATTTTAATCGGGCCTTCAACTCGTATCTGGATTGTTTTCGGGTTTGTTGGCTACCACACAGAGTAGTACAACTTCAACCTAACACAATATGTCGACATATGTAACAAATAAACATAAAAAAGAAGCAACAATTACAGATAATCTTACAAATATACTAATCAGCTACAAACTAGCGTAATACTATCCTAACCAAGATAAATAATCTAGTGGGCTGACATTGGTGCCTTTGACCCACAGTTGTAGTGAGGAAAACTCACCTCTCAGTCGGAATGCAAGCGGAATAATTCTCTGCTCCGTAAAATCGGCTCAACGATCACATAACAAAAACTAAGGACCTAACCTCAATTAAGCAGATTAAAATACCCAAAATACCCCTAGGTCAAACTTGGTCAAAACTATAGTCAAAGGTCAAGGTCAACGAGTCAACTCAATCCACTCAGTTGAGTACGCAGAGCGTACTCTGCTCCTATGTTGGGCATAAAAAAGCCTTGACTGTGATCGGATAGTTGACCTCGTACGTGCGGCGTACGCTGGGTTACAATAACCAAACCACCTCTTCTCTTTTCCTAAGATTACATGAAAGCGAATCTCTAATCTCTTGTATTCGTCTTTGACGTTGAACTTCTCAACTCTTTTCAACCGAGTAGGCTTGAATATCAGATGATTGATTGGGAAATCAAGATGATTGTATTTTGAGTTCTCGGTGTCATAGATTTTCTTAGGCCTTTTCAAGAATTCATCATTCTTACCAAGTATAGCATTGTCAATTGTTTTGTAACACCAATGCTTCTTAGGATCACCCTAGTTCAAGCTGGTGGATCCTTCACCCTTTCACCCAAAATGTTGTTTAATTTTGTTTTTTTTTCAATCTCTATTGCTTGTAATCTCTTATTCTTCTCAACAGTTTGTTCAACTTGTATGCTTTTCCCTATGTCTTTGGGATCAACATTTGTTGATTTGACAAGAGCAGAACTCAAACATCCAGCTTCTTCATTAATCGAAATCCCTTAGTTCTAAACGTTCGTCTGATCAACACTTCCTTGTGAAATATTCCATGTTATAGTGGTTGTTGTTGATAATGTGATAATGGGCTTCATTGGAATTGTTGTTGGAATTTGCATAGATGTAACTTTACCCATAACTACTCCTGTATCTTCACCAGATCCATTAGAAGAAACAACACCAACACCTCAATCTCCCCCTTGCGAGAATTACATCGGACATGGAACATTTGTTGGTAGTCAAAGTACCAAATTTAGGATTGCATCCAATTTTGCCTTGATACTTGACTCGATATCCAAAACAATAGAAAAAGTGGAATCTTAAGAAATAGAAGATTGATTCAAAAGAAGAGTGATAGAACATCGTTATAAATGGTTCGATCATAAGACGAGTTATACTTTGTTCCCAATCAAAATTTTAGAGCCATGCTCTAGTAACAAGGAATCATATCTTGAAACTCTTTTCAAAAACCAAGAAGGATAACAAAACCTCATAAAATGTGGAGTAATAATGTTTTTTACTCTAGCACATTTAGAATTGGAGGTGTGATGTTTTCGTTGATCGAGAAACAAAAGATAAAATGATCTATTCTATAAAGTCTTTTCTTGTCGGAAATCTGTACAACCTTTTGAAAATTTGTTTTAGCTCGTCAAGGAATGTTTCTTGAGAGAAAAAAAAAATCATTTTTCAAGAAGTTAGTGGGAGTTGTAATGATCTTGAGAGTTTCAAGAGAAATTCAACAATGATCCATTTAGTTATCACTAGCATGCTACCAGAGGTTGATAACATTTTGTGTTTTATTCTAATTTCTGTGCACTTCTAGTTGAGTTGGCCACGCCTATGACTTCTATGTTGGTCAGTGAAAGTACCGTTGAGAGAAAAACTTGAACAAACGTTAGTCACAAGATAATATAATGCGGAATAATAAGTTAATCTCAAAGGATCTTGTTAGCTCAGCAATAATAAGTTAGAGGAGTTAGATTGCGGAAATATAAAGGAAATAAATAGCAACAAGTTATATCAAGTAGACACCAAGTTGATTCATAACAATGTTTGCGTGCAAACACAAGTTAGTAAGTGCGTTCAACTTAAAGTGATAAGGGACTCGGTTTATCAAAAGATAATAGAGATGGAGATGAACGATCTTTTTATTACAATAAAAGTTCAGGAAGTGGTTCATTCAGGTATGTTAAACATCTAGAGGGAAGCTCTACTTATAGAGTCCCGAAAGTTACAAAGTAGATTGAAAAAAGACTAAACTAATTCCTTCAGTAACAGTGAAAGGTTCAATGGATAATACAAAGCAAACACGTAAAGTTTGTTAAAGTAACAATGGTCTTCACACATCGTTCATCTCTACAGTAGTTCTACAGGTTTGTGGTTCACAAAAGGAAAAAACAATCTCCGGTTTGAAATCTAAGCTACGGTACCACTATGTCGTCGGGTATGCGGTTCCTTAGCTGAAGAGGGTCACTTTTTGTTTCAACAATTTCTTCGAAAGTAACCTCTCAGCTAATTTCTTCATTTGTTCATTTCGAGGAACCGGATGATAATCCACCATAATTTTATTACTTCAAACAGCCACTGGATTCTTTTTGATATTTTGTGACATCCCCATTATCACGGCCAGGAAAGACCGATTTTGTTTATGCTTTATAAACTTAGAGTACCTCTTTTAATAAAAATGTTGCAAAATTTGTTCCCAGTAAAACATGATAAATATGTTATCAAAGCATTTCCAAAGAAAAGTATATTTAATCATTTTAAAACATTCGGGATGTCATCGTCAATACAGAAACATAAGCATAAACAGAACTTACATTGATTATCACTAGTGATTTATATCTCCTTAATCTCTCAGTGTAATGTAACTTCATATCGACACCTGTGATATAAATAAACTGAGTGGGTCAGGTTGGGAAACCTGGTGAGTACATAGGGTTTTCAACCCACAATAATATACTTATTATGTTTAATCATCAAACAATTAACCCAATTATCCATCCCCATTATCTTCTTTATTCTTAAGGATCTACCCCAAGAATCAACTATTTCTCGTTCCTTCATTCCTAAGGATCATCTTAAGAAATCGGCACAAAGTCTATTGTTGCCATGGTTTACACAACGGGCACTAAGTCTGCATAGTCGCCAGGGTTTAGGCATCAAGTCTGCATGATCACCAAGGTTTAGGCATCAAGTATGCATGATCACCAGGGTTTAGGCATCAAGTCTGCATGATCACCAAGGTTTAGAGTACACCGCGTGAACATATCGTTCACAACACTTACAGGTTGCGAGCCTGCTAATGTTCCACTAGACTGTCTAGAATAGTTTGTGGTTGTCATCCTTACTCTGCTGAATGACAGGGCCATCGTTTGGGAAAAGGCTTCTCACATCGTCCACCCCTCACCCTCACCTCGTGGTCTATAACACCTCTTAACTCATCATCCAAATCATAATACATCTATCCATGTTTTACCCCAACATTATCGTAGATATAAAATACATATACAGTTTAAATCATTTAAAACATGTATAAAATCGTTCATCCAAAATAGACAGCAAGTATTCAGATAATTGTTGGATTAATGTCTAAGTCCATAACTATAATTGGTAAGACTTGACCCGACCCGGCATGGTCCATTTGGGTTGCATACCATCATGCACTTGGATAGACTATAATGAGAGAAATAAGACACTTATGGTTATTAATATATTATAAGTTCTAGTATATTAATAATAAGAATAATAATATTATTTAATTAGTATTGATCAAGAATTAATCTAGGATTAATTAAGTGATCAAAAGAAGACTAATTAAATATATGGGTTAATTGTGTAAATCATCCAAACTTGTATAGTGGGCTAATGCTCCATGGATAATCAAGTTGGGCTAAAACCCATAGGATGGTCCATGGATGCTCCATGGTGTATTTGTACCCATGGATCATGGAAATGAAAGGCCATGTCAATTAGGGTTTACATGGTGTAACCCTAACTATATAAGCATCTTATTCTTGACCAAAATCGGCCACTAGTGTGTGGGGTAAAAGGGCTAGCCGATTTCATGAGTTGTAGAATTCTCTCAAGCTATTCTAAGTGTTTTGGTGATTGTGATTCCATTTGACGCTTCCACACTATTGGGGCTAGGCACTCAAGCTTCATGAAGACTTTCTACATCAAGAGGTATGTGTTCTATCTTGTTACATTCATTGTTTAGGTATGCTAGATTAGGATAATACCTTGGAAGTTCTTATTTGCATGTATAATAGAGAAAACATAGATCCAAGGTATTTAGGGTTGCATGTACACTTAGGAGTGTTAGAATGCTCAAAACCCAACAGTGGTATCAGAGCCTAGACTTGTTTTCTATTATACTTGATGCAAATTGCTGAAAAATGCTGAAAAACTCGATTTTCTGGCTTTCTGGGCACTGGACTCGCCGAGTCCACTGATGAACTCGCCGAGTCCATGTGTAAAATCATCCTACTCGCCAAGTAGGTTCATGCACTCGACGAGTAGGAGCCCCAGACAGCATATATTCGACGTTTTTGGCTAGAAATGGACTAGGAACATTACCCTAAGTTGTTTTTGAACTTATAAACTTGTTTTTGATGTGGTAATGTTCATGCTAATCCATTTTCAAAGATAATTGTCAATAGATTCATGTTTTGTATTAGTTTAAGGTTTAGACTAATTACATGAAAAAGTTTGATTTGAATTATCTTGTTCTTATGAGTTGCTTAGATTAATAGGAAAATTATGTGAAATTATTGTTTTCAAACCAAATTAATCTAAGAGTTGATTCTAAAATGTGTTTGTGTAACTTGTCCTCAAGTTATATGAAAAGTCGCATTTAAGTTTCATAAAACTCATAAAAGTTGGCAATGGTTACAAAAGATGAAGAGTCTTGTCCTTAAGTTATGGAGGTTCAAGAGTCACTTCATTAATAAATAAAATATGTAACCATAATTAAATCCATAAGTTATAAAATAAAGAAAAGTTAATTCTTTTATTAGTTTAAAGTCTTCCATAACTTGTCCTCAAGCTATGGAACTTGAAGAGTTTTTGGATTAAAACTACTTTAAACACATAAGTTATGGAATTAATTAGTTTTGAATAGTTTCAAAACTTGCCCTCAAGTTTAGGAATTTGAAAAGTTTTCACTTATGAATACTTTAATTCCAAGTTAGCCCTTAGAATTTTAAAGAGTTAAAATTCAATCCTTATACTTTAATAATATTATAAGTTAATAATATATATATGTATAAGAGTAAAGTCAGTCTTACCGCTAGTACGCCTCATTCACGAAGTCAGTCTATAAGGTGGGTATAAGGTTGTTGCCTATAAAATGGCAACTTAATGGGTGTCCACTCTCACCCACCGCTTGCTTGACCGGTGGAGGGTCGTTAGCCGAACGGGTAAGACAAGGACTTATAAATTCTCCCTTCATTAAAAGTATTAATGATAAATACTAAGTAACTAAACTCTTAATAATACCCAATCTTAGTTACTTAGGAAAAATGTGAATAAGGTGCTAATCCATGAACTTACACTTTGCACTTTGTTTAAGTCGGTTAGTGGAGCGTGTGTGGTTAACCGGCACACTAACACGTATTTAACAAGGTAGGCAAAGGGTAACTTAATGTTTATCATAGTATCGATGGAGCGTGTGTGGTTAACCGGCACATCGATTAAGGGGTATACACTTAATGGTACCAAGTAATTTGCATGGTTACTTCACACCTTGTTTTGTGATCCTCGGCATCCCAGTCACAAAACCTGAAGGGCACACTCGAGATTGAAACATGCCTTTGAAAAGCTCAATGAATCTCAAAGATCTAGGAGTTTCAAAACCAATTAAAACCTAATAATACATTTCGTTTATCTTGGTGGAAATTGGTGAATCGTCATTCACCTACCTTCAAATATTTTATAGCTTGGATTACGGCATACCTCTTCTAAGTTATAAAATAGTTTTTTGGGTCCTAGCCTTAATATTTCATATTGGGTGTCATATTAAGGACTTTAAATCAACTATCTTGAATATCTCCCAAAATCATGTCTTGTTTAGACATTCATGATATTCCCAAATCTCTTGAAACAAGCTTTCCTAAATGAAGATGATATCCCTTGGAAATCATACTTCATTCACCTTCTCCAATTATTCTCCCCAACCCACAAGTTCTTGAAAAGTTTAAGGTCACTCAAGCCCTATTGGCAAGGCAAGGTCTAGGTGTGATCACATCTTGGAGATGTAGTCACATATTGACAAGACGGGAGAGTTGGGTGTCAAAGTCTTGAGAAAGTTGGTGGTTCAATCACTTTCTAAGTCACATAGTGAGTTCCTTTGGGACACCTATGAAACAGACTATGACAAGACCCTTAATGATCTTATCTATTTGCTAAGATCAACTTCCTAAACTTCATGGACATTGACAATGATATCTAGTAAAGCTCTCTCCTCCCAGTGGAAAGGGATCGGCCATAGTCAACTCGGTTGACCAAATGGTAAAGAGAAAAGCTAAGTCTATGATAGTCTCGTGTACCATTATCAAAGGGTCCATATTTTTATATTGCCAAAGGAAGGGGCATTGGTTGCGAAGCTGCCAAATTTACCTAAGGATGTTAAAGTCAATAAGTTTGACTCTACTTCAGGTAAAGTCCACTATCTAACTCTGTTAAGTTTCTATTATGAGATTCTTGATACATGATGTGACTGGGTCACATGGTGATATTTTAAGAATCAAAGAAAAGTGAAGAAACTTAAAGAAAGAATGTGCTGAATCTAATCCCGTAGATGGATTTCTATCGCATAGTTTGAAGATCGGATTCTTGAGCTACTTCTTAGGAGTTATGAGATATTGCTTAGAAATAGATAACAACAAGTTTCTATATGGATTGTAAGGATAAGTTTTTTCGCAAAGTTTTAAAATTAAAAAAAATTTTGATTTTATTTATTTTAAAATATCCTTACAATGCCATTTGAGGAAAAATTGTTGCTTATATGATTCCATTAATAGCAAGAGTGGAAATATGAAATTGATTCTTTCATTTGTGGTAATGTCAAAATTTACCAAATAAGGAAAGATTCTCATCACCCAAGTTTCAATTGGACCGGAACTTGGAATCATGTAAGTTGTATAGCATGATGAATGAGAACTTTCAAGTATTGGAAAATTAAGACTAATTACTTGTTCACATGGATGTGTGAGTCAAGTGAAGGACTAAGGGATCGAGTACACATTCTTGTGCATTGGTCAAGTCCACCACAAAAGATTGATAAAACTATTCGTCATAGTTTACTAAAGCTCAGTAAATATGATTATACTTACAAGCTTAAGTGTAATTCTGAGAAATTGGAAAAAGGTTCCAATGTATGACAGAGCGAATAAGAAGAATCAAATTAGGCAGAAGGATAAAAGTTTCTCAAATCTGAAAAGATGGGAGAGTACTTTAGTATCAGTTTTGTGATCATCTTAATGATTAAGAAACCATAGCACAATTAGTTCTCTAATGAAATCTTAGTGCATTCTTATGACTAAGAAGAGGAACTTGAATTGTTGAAATGGTTAAATCAAGAAGATGAGTGATACTTCGTTCCAAAACAATTTTTAGAGTCATACTCCAAGATTGTAACTTGAGTGACATGTCTTAAAGAAGGTTTAAAACACTTGTCAAATGTAAGAGTAAAAGTTTTCTACTATAGTACATTTGAAATTGGTAAGTTGTGATGTTTTGGATAAAACAAAGACCAACTTAGGCCAATTGTGTGAAGTGTTTGTCTTGATTTGAATCCACACTATCTCTTGTATATTTGACAAGGGAGTCTTATAGGTCAAGAGGACAGTGGGAGTCTTAAAGGTCTTGAAAGTCTCAAGAACTAATCAAGAATAGAACCTGAAGTTCTTCACTAGCACACGAATTGAGGTTTATAACCTATCGTGTTGACATATTCTGTGCCCATTCCAGTTAAAGTTGGCTTTGCATATGAGTTCTTAGAGTTCTCAATTTGTTGCACAACAACTTGGAAGCAATGGCAGGCCCTTGAGCTGCCAGGTGGCAAGAAATTAAGATTGAGTTCAGTCCATATGAGTTTGGATTTGTCATTATCCTTGTCTTGTGACTATGATTTTGACAATTCACATGGATAAGAACACATACACCAGTAAATCTAAGTGTCATAAGGTTTCTCTCCGATTCATGAAAATGATAGTGAGGAAACACTTTCACTAAGTAGATTTTATCTAGATAGCAATTGTAATATTTGCATTCTCAAAGTCGTTAGTGGAGCGTGTGTGGTTTACCGGCACACTAACTTGGACTTCTGAGAAGTGGCAAAAAGGTCTAACCATTATGATTACGGCATCCCTCCTCATAATTGTTTAGACACACAAGTGTGCTATCTAAGGGAAAGTGTATGATTTTGATAAAGTTTTATCAAAACAATCTAGCATCAGAAATCTGAACTTTGGTAAGAAAGTCAATGAAGTATTGATTTCTAGAAGTCCAGCTGATTTCTATGTACATGTCAAAGCTAGTGGGAGCATAAGTGTTATGCTAATAATCATCATGTTAGTGGGAGCATGATAATTATGATAAGTATTGCAAGTTAGCAATGTTAATTAAAAAAAACAAAAGGTTTCAATTGGGAAAAGGTTGTTTTGCTATAATTAAGGAAGAGGAAATTATACTTCATCTCAAATCTATAAGCTTAGATCGTGAGGTTTTAATCACTTAGTCAAGGATATATATGAATTTCATGTTGGAATGGCTCAACATAAGGAAATTCTATATATGAGTCCATTATTTGCGTTCTAAAATTCGATTATGATTACGGCATCCCTTTTCATAATCTGAATTATGAGAACTTGGCAAATTGAAATGGAAACATTATAGCAAAAGACTGGTTTAGTCTTTATGTGAGACATCATGAATCGTGTCCCATATGCTTCGGATATAGGATCGTGCAACCAGTGCTATATTCATCCTTTCTAAAATTTTCCAAATGCCTGGGGCATTAAGAAGGGAAAAGGTTTAGAACTGGATATGACTAAAAGGATTAAACAATTGTCGAGGACAATCTAAGGTTTACCAAAGATTGGTTGCTCAAGGACAGTTGGAAGTATAGTGATAATTCTGGAAGGACCATATTGACATAGTCTGTAAGGAGGCAACTCTTGGTCAGAAGTGATAGTCAAAAATGGAATCTGGAAATGCTTCACAGTTAGAATTTTCAATCTGTGTAAGATTAAGGAAACTTAATGCAAGAAGGATGTTTCCAAGGAGATGATCTCCTTTGGAATGCTCTATAATGTTTGTTGTCAAGTCTTTATGACTTTGTGCATAATCATTACAAGAGGATCAATGCATATAAGTTTAGAATCTAACAGATTTCAGTAAATGGCATGAATTTGGAATTCTTGCATTTGCGTAAGGATTTGGGAGTGTGAAAAGAGAATCATTGAAGTTATGTTCAATTGATCTAGTTCACAAAGTAAAGATCATAGACAAACATAGTATGCATACTTGGTGTATGGCATGACTAGTGTTTAGAAAACATAGTGTACATGCTTGGAGCATGGGACAACTATTGTTTTAAATTCAAGAATAAAGTTGATAGCTGAAACAGTATACAATGAATAATGTGTAATCATATGGTGATAAATAAAAGGTGTTTTATTTATGTTCAAAGGGTTGATACCATATTGGATTCAATTATTATTGTGTTTCATTTTGCATGTTTTGACTTCCCGAATAAACTGGGTTATTCTTCCGGAATGACTAAGTTATTCAAACCATCCACAGTCGGTCATATGTTGGAAGTAGATATGAATTAAGACTGTCATGGGTTGGCTTGTAGAGGTCTAAGGTGTTGGACAAAGGGCTACAACACTCATGAGTGCTCATAAGTTCTGAGTATTGGATTCAACCCGCGCTCATTGGAATCACTTCATGGATTTTATCACGAGTGATCATGAGACGATAATATCTTATATTCTTCAAACCTAGAGATATGAGTTGTTACTATGAGTTCATAGTACATTGATTGCACGAAAACGCATTTGGTAACTCGGTGCTATAAAACATGCCTTTGTGTATGATTCAACAAGTAGTAGAACAAGCCATATGAGTCGAAGTTTATCCGTTCCTTTTACCTTCGGGATAAAAGCGATATATGTGGGCCCCTCGATGATTTGATGATGACAAATGGAAGTGCTCGGCCGGGCCAGGACTGATTTGATTTGTTCAATTAGTCAGTCGTCATAAATCGGAAATCGGGAAACAACAAATGGACAGAGAGAATGATTATAATCCATGTCTCAGTCCATATGATATCTAGAATGGAGGAATATATGATCCCTTATCTAATGGACAAGTCATTGACAAAGGTCGGAGTTCATCTACAAGGTCAGCGTTCGACAGAAGCTTTTGAGAGCTACAATTGCCAGTTGGTTCCTGAAGACATACGCAATAATAGTTTTAGACTTATCCAAGTGGGAGACTGTTGGATTAATGTCTAAGTCCATAACTATAATTGGTAAGACTTGACCCGACCCAGCATGGTCCATTTGGGTTGCATACCATCATGCACTTGGATAGACTATAATGAGAGAAATAAGACACTTATGGTTATTAATATATTAGAAGTTCTAGTATATTAATAATAAGAATAATAAGATTATTTAATTAGTATTGATCAAGAATTAATCTAGGATTAATTAAGTGATCAAAGAAGACTAATTAAATATATGGGTTAATTGTGTAAATCATCCATACTTGTATAGTGGGCTAATGCTCTATGGATAATCAAGTTGGGCTAAAACCCATAGGATGGTCCATGGATGCTCCATGGTGTATTTGTACCCATGGATCATGGAAATGAAAGGCCATGTCAATTAGGGTTTACATGGTGTAACCCTAACTATATAAGCATCTTATTCTTGACCAAAATCGGCTACTAGTGTGTGGGGTAAAAGGGCTAGCCGATTTCATGAGTTGTAGCATTCTCTCAAGCTATTCTAAGTGTTTTGGTGATTGTGATTCCATTTGAGGCTTCCACACTATTGGGGCTAGGCACTCAAGCTTCATGAAGACTTTCTACATCAAGAGGTATGTGTTCTATCTTGTTACATTCATTGTTTTTGTATGCTAGATTAGGATAATACCTTGGAAGTTCTTATTTGCATGTATAATAGAGAAAACATAGATCCAAGGTATTTAGGGTTGCATGTACACTTAGGAGTGTTAGAATGCTCAAAACCCAACAATAATATGCACACATAGCACGTAATTTATATAAAATACTTCATATCTATGTGTAAGATGAAAGTAACTATGCACTCACCTGAAAGGTGGTGACTCTGCACTTGAACAATGCTTCGTTATCTCAAAATAATTTTCCCTTGACAAAACCTAGTATCAATACCACTAGGGTTTAGTCTAACGTAACTCCAACTAATTAATAGTCTAGCTATTATTACTATTATATAAGCATTAACCAACACTCTTTTATAACTCATAATAATTGTTCAAATAATTATTTTAAGGTCCTAATAACATTACTATATTAAAACAAAAGTTATACTAAAGATAGGTTAGGCGTAGCTCACTTACAGCGAATTTTTCTCAAAACCGGGCTCCGCTGGAGCAGCGTTCCCGATCCGAAAGGCTCTTCTTCTCGGATCCGTCGAGTGCTCAAGGGCTTTCGCCTTGTGCTAGGGAGGTTCCCTAGGCTCAGATCCGTCGAGTGCTCAAGGGCTTTCGCCTTGTGCTAGGGAGGTTCCCTAGGCTTTTCGGGGGGTTTCGGGGCTAGAGAGAAGTTCTAGAGAGAGAAGGAAGTTATGGGAGGTGTGAGGAATGAAGAAGGCTTCACCTCTTATTTATAGATATTGTGATTTTTTTATATTCACGTCGTGATCCAGGCTGGCTACAGCCAGCCAGAGCCTGGTGCTGACATGTGGCATCGCACATAGGGTGGAAATCAACCGATTTTCAAAAATTCATAACTTTCGCATACGAGCTCCATTTTCAACGTTCTTTATATCCACACGTATGTAAAAACAAGATCTACAACTTTCATTTAGACTCCGTCGGCTAATTCTCGACCGATCTTAAATTGAACAGTAGGAGGCGTTTAGACTTAAAATGACCGAGAAGAATTCGTAACTCCTTCATACGGACTCCGTTTTTAGCTGTCTTTTTACCGTTGAGTTCCTATTAATGAGATCTTCCACTCTCATTTAGGTTGTGTAAGCCAAAAACCGCTCAAACTAAAATTCGAGTTTCGAGCCGTGCACTGCTATGTCAAATCTTAGAAAAATCATAACTTCCTCATACGAAGTCAAATTTGGGCATTCTTTTTTTGTATCTTCTCGGTTTAACGTATAATACAAATTTTTTTAGATCACTAAGGCTAAAAATTCCTCTATCTTAAATTCACTATTTACGTCTCTCGGTGTCGTGCCGGTTTTGCCGAAAAACTTCGACGGGACATAACTTCTTCGTTATAACTCGGATTTCGGCGTTCTTTATACGTATGTAACCCTTGAGACATATTCTACAACTTGGTTAAGATTATTTATTCTAAATAATCTTTTGTCGAAAAGTCGTTTTTGACCCCTATTATCTCTAAAGTGACTAGCCCGGATCTACAGGCGTTATATATTTCAAATTTAACTTCATCAGTTGTGTGCTTCGATCTTTGCACCGAAGCCAAAGTGATATCCAGTTGCTTCTTCGTTAGTCGATGGATTACAGATACAGTAATGAAGTACCTGGAACCTTCAATAGCTTTCTTGTAAACAACCCCTAACTCCGGGTAACTTGTTGCTCCAGGGGACATTTCTTGGATTCCTTGAGTGTAGTCTGGAATAGGCTTAAATGGAGGAAAGTTGAATTTTTCAGCAAGAACTGGGTGTATTTCAACATCAATTTTCCTAAAATCAAAAACCAAAGCCTTAACGAATTTACAGGCCCTTTCATAAGCAATCTTCATCTTTGGATACTTTCCAGCCTTAAGTTTAAACACCCAAGTTATCAAGAATATTTCTTCGGGGTTCATTTTCACAAAATTCGCTTGAGTTCTTACATAATCACTATTTCTTCTAGTCAGGGTGTATTGAAAAAATTCAACTTTCATGAATTTTCTAACTTTGTAGTTCTTTACCCCGTCCGGTCTATCATTGGACCAGATATGCTTGACTTTGGAACCATGCCCGACATGGAAAAGATTTACAATTTTGAACTCTATTGGGAGTCTTCTTTCATCAGGGAGATTGATATCATGAGGCTAGAAAACTGGGAAGAACTTTGAATTTGGAGAAATTGGGATGTCCCAATAACCATCTGATGGAGGTTCAACATAAGTAAGATGAGGAACATAGTCAATATCGAGAAGTATGCGGGCTAGGTTCACTCATGAATTAATCAAGGTTTTGTCAAAAGTGGTATTGAACCCTTGTTCCTTCCAAATTAATTTAGCAAACTTAGTTACTCTCCAGTCTCTTTTCATTTGATTTGTTGTCAGAGAGTCATCAGAGTGATCCAAAGACATAAACTTCATCTTCTATGTTCTTGAGGATGGGAGAAGGAGATTGATGCAGAGAATCGTGAGAAATTGACTTCTGTGGAGACTGTTGAGGAGACTTTTGTGGTGAGGACCGAGGAGTCACTACAAGAAAAAGACCCTTTTACGACGCGCAAACCATGACACTCATTGATTTATGTTACGTAAAAGAGAGAGACATTAACAAAGTGTCATCTCGTCAAAAAATTTAAGGATTTATGTCACGCATTATTGCGTGCCCTTAAATTATTGTCTCATGTAAAAAATTAAAAAAACACGGAGGGCACTTTATCTAAAATGTGTGTCCTCTATGAATGTCATTTTATATATATTTTTTTTAAGAAACGCGCGTCTCCTTAGAGGGAAAATGAAATCCCCAAATTTTTTAAACCCCGCCTTCTTCTCCCTTGTCTCCACCCCTCACCCACATCCACTGCCTCCAACCCTCGTTGCCTCTTCTAGCCTCAGACTGCTGCGATGCATCTTCCTTCTCGATGAACTACCAAGAAATCTAATAGACTTGGGACAAATTTTTGATCATTCATCCTCGATCAACTGAATCGATCGAACCTACCAACACCTTATCTCCTACTAATACTCTCCTATTAAACTTCTTCAACAAATTCCCCCCCCCCCCCCCCACAAAAAATTAACTCCAAGTCCTCCTCTTTCTCCGAAGACGACGATTTCCCCGATTCAACCACCACACACATAAAACTAGCTTGAGCGGAGGGGACTTTTCCGATGGCTTGGTCCGAAGAGAGATGGAGCTTATCGGTGGAGGTGAGAGACGGTGATATCACTCCTTATAAAGGCTTTCTCAAAAATCGTTTTTTCTTCACTTTTCTTCTTACATTCTCCAATCTTCTTCAAATAAGTCTCCCCTAATTTCCCCATCTTATACAAAACCCTTTTTGTGTTTTGATCTTTATACAAACATGGATACCCAAGATCAGAGCAAAATCGCCACCTCTTCAGGTTTTCTCTTCGTTAATTTATGAAATAGTTATTATATTTCTTATTTTGAATTGAATTACTGTTATGAAAATGACATATTTTAATGGTGGTTTGCTATTTTACTTCGATTTTGCAGGGCATATTTTCCATAGATGTGGATGGCTGTTTCAAAAGTCACACCCTAGTTCTAAACATAGGCGAGCACATAAGAAAATCTGTGGAACCATTGAAGGGTATCCTAAGCTAATTGATTCAGAAGTTGTTTCAGACGACGACGCACCGGTTTCTAGAAACCAGAGGAGGGACTGAGAGAATTTGTCGCTTCCTTCGGTTTCTCTTTTGATTCTGGTAATGCTAATATTCAGTTTATCCTTCTCTAGAATTCTTTTTCACAGATTTGTTCCCATCTGATTTTATGATTTCGGATTTCTCCGTATGATTTTGATTTCAGATTGAGATTTAGAATTCTCAATCTTCGGTTTCTCTTTCAGAAGCTTTGTAATCTTGTGATGGTTGGTGGAGGTGTTTTGTTATGGTTATTTGATAAGTGTTCTAGAAAGAAAGGGATTTGAGAAGTGCACTACATGTGTTCAATGAAATGCTTGAGAGAGCATTGGCTATTGGATAGGCCCATTTGCACCTCCATACTAAAGTTAGAAGGAATGAAGGCATTGGTGCAAAGATGCATTTGATGGAATAGGAGAGAGAAAGGGATCCACAACTATTTATTCCACTTGGAAAGATTATCAAGTAATTTGATTTCCTCATTTTCCCTTTTCACATATAGGCTACTGCTTTGGAGATGTACTTGATAACCGGTATGAAGTTCTAGCAGCACATGGTAAATGTGTTTTTTTCAACAATTGTTGGTGAAAAAGATCTGAAAGCCACAGCCACTGATCTAGGAGAAGTGACAATAAAAATCATATGCAACATTGACAAAATGTAAGCAATTTGACTTTGGTCAATCAGTCAATGAGTATGCAGAAATTATGGTTTTGTGAACTAATGTATAAAACTGGATTGGAAGAAATGGTGATACTGAAGAAGTAAAGAAGTTTGGTCATAATATTGGTCTTAAACTAAGTGCTTTCTATGTTGTTTATATTACATTTGCATGTGTTTTTTTTTAAATATTCAATTATGAAACATTTTATTTTAATGCATATCAATACCCATATGAAAAGGTTGATCTATTTTCTAATAATTGGGGTTATGTTTTGGTTATAGGTGTTGTATGTTTCAATCTGACGGCTTAACACAATCAGATAAAGCATTGGATGGGGTATAGTAGAGTCAATTGGGGTTAAATCAACTTAATATATTCTAATAAGTAATACAATCAGATAAAGCATTGAAAGGCATTATCATCCCAACAATGACAGAAGGTTAGTCATTCAATTGTTTTGTTATGTATAGATTGTCTTTTTTTTAACACACAGTGTAAGATGGTCATTTGTATTATGTCCGCCAAGTGTTCGATGTAATGCCAATGTCAATTTCTTCATTGGAAATATTGAACATATTATGTATTCTGTAAGAATGTGTTGTAAAAAAAAATTCCAACACATATGACTGTTTTGCCCCTACTCAGAAAACTAGTTTTAACTTTAAGAACTGATAATCAAATGTTTTGCCCCTGCTTTGCCATCAGCAAGAAAAGTCTACCCACAATGCTTGAAGGCCTTTCATTCTATTCCTAAGATTCAAAGCAAACTTGGTGGTAAGGTTAACCAAACCATGTTTTGGCTTTGCATTTGCTAATATGATTGTCACTCCTAATAAGTTAGGACTGTTCATGCAATTTGACTAGAGAAAAGTTCTTTTCTTTCCACCCATCAAAATTTCAAGATTCTTTTTATTGAGTTTTTTTTTTCTAACTTTTCATCCAAACCATAACGGTTCTATAAGATTGATTTTTTTTACCCCAAGACTGGTCATAATCCTAATCATTTTTGTTATGATTTGACCCTTTTGTTTACAGATGAGTTCTTGGATCTCGCTTAAATATGGTTCGTTGATGACTATTCTTAACCCTTTTGATTTAAATGTTCTTATATTTCGTTTTTAATGATTTATAGCAGGCTAGATGAAAAGCTTAAGTACATCTTAATTTCATGTTCTTTTTCCAACAAATGAAAATTTCAAATAAAATGCTTTAGATTGAACAACTAATTTCAAAAGTTTGGGTCTTTTTCTTTTGACATAATGCATTCTAAGGGTGCAGATTAAACAAATGAGCTCAAATTAGGATAACATGATTCTAATAAGATGGTTATTGTGTGTAATCCTTCAAATAGATCAATTTTGGAATTCAATAATTGCATGATCTTACTTTCACGTTGAATATTAAATACTTTCTCAATTGTCATTACTAAATAGTATTAACTTTACTTTCTCAGACAACATTTTTGTTGGAGCTATTCCAAAATATATATGTGAGCATAACATATGTGTATTGACTACAACCTTCATTTCCCTGTATACAAAAATACGTACAATTTTGACTTTTAAAACCCTTTGTCAGTAATTATAAATTTTGTTTAGATTTAATGTTCTAATTTTTGGGAATTAAGCCAAAAATAACATGCTACTTTTATTTTGAAAAATATTACGTTTTGTTTGTATCTTTAAGACAAAAATAGCCTGCCATTTTCATTTATAAACCAAAAAAGCATGTAACTTTCGTTTTAAGCCAAATAAAACATGCTACTTTTTCATTTTTAAGCAAAAATAGAACACTGAATAGTAAAACGGGTTTTTGAAAGACTGATGCTTATTTATTTCCTGCCATTGTGTATCTTAATGCTCAACTAATCTTATGTATGCATGTTCTTTTTTTTTTAAACTAAAGTTTATGATTTTTCAACACCCATTTTATTGTTTTTCAGCCTAAATATATTTCATCTATTGCAGTTCATGGATATTGACCAATGATGTAATTTATAAAGTCATTTTTGCAACAGTTAAAATAAAAGAGCATGAAAAACATGGTTGTGGTTGACATGTAGGAGATCTTCCAAGTTGAATGGGATCCAAACCATAAAATTTTGATCATCTCTTCTGTTGATGACAAAAGGTTGGATAAAGGGTATGATGGAGTTTTTGATCAATCATTCTCATCCTGTCCATGTTCAAAACCCTAAATAAGTTATGGATTAAGTGTATGAATGGATTTTTTGATCAAGATGAAGGTCATGAATGCCATGAATTTTTGGATGAAGTCCACGAATGTTTGATCTGGATCGCTGGTGTTGCTGATCCAAATATTCTGGATATGCATTTAAAAAGGATTCTAGAGAATGTGAAATTGTTGTACCTTTTTTAAAGAGAAGGGAGGTGGGATGCTAGTCAGAACTGGGAAGACATCTTGTCTCTTGGTGAACAACAAAGATTAGGCATGGTGAGCTTCCACCACATCATTATCATATGTATTAATTACTACGGCTATTATATTCTATTTTTTTTTGTTTTTTGTTGTTTTCAAGGCTCACTTATTCTTTCACAAGCCTCGGTTTGGCGTCCTAGATGAATGCACCAACTAAGCTAAGCTATCCTCATGTTTATCAAGAATTTGAATTAATGCCATATCCTGTTTGTTTCAGTGCTACAAGTGTGGACGTTGAAGAGCACCTTTATCGGCTTGCACGTGACATGGGCATCACAGTTATTACATCTTCACAGGTATCTACCTACCTACGCATCTTAATTCTTAACTCACTAGTCTCATTTTTATTCACAAAAAAGTTACCCTTTTAATCGCTTTTCTTGCTGCCTCCTTGCTTCTCAGCATCCTGCATTAATACCATTCAACTCATTAATTAATTTAAATAATATATACAACCAAAACCGAAAAAAGTAAAATTGTGGGCTTTGTCATCGGACCAATTTCCATGGATATGCTGGTTTAGTTTAAAAGAATTTGAACATGACCATTTTGCCCTTATATCTATTTGGCACGTGGCTAACCTTGTGGACTTTGTCATCGGACCATCAGGCATAAGTTGGCGAAAATCTATATTTCTTCAGACAGAAGGTTTCTATTTCTATTTCTGTTTTCCCCAAATTTTTGCACATATCTACTCTGGAGTTGATAAAATGAAATTTTGTTTTCTTTTTCTAGGACTACCCACTCTGTTTGGCTTGCTTGTAACATTTTATGTGGGAACGAAGGTAAAAAAACCATCAATATTATACACCCTCAAAGGCCCACCATTCTTTTTTAGCGTTTGATTTCGAGCAAAATTGTAATTTTTTCGTAGAATTCAAGTGGTACCCTTCTGCTGCTGCTACCATGTTTCCAGCTTATTATGAGTTCATACCGATTACTTTTCCCTTTTGGGGTGGGCCCGCACCAGCAGCTAAAATAGAGTCTCATCAGTTTCTTAAACCCACAACAGTCCACTCCAATACCCCCATCAATTTGGATCAGCTTGTAGGTTTATCCAAACTCAGTTTAGGGGACTCAATCGGTGACAAGCCATAGCCGTCAGCAGCACGTTCCTTTTTTATCAGACTTCACTGGGTAATGTAGTTTCATATACTTCATAGAATGTTTGTATTATATTTAGTGTATATGGTTACATACTTATATTTTTGTGTTTTTCTCATTTAAGCCATAAAATTTTACTATTTTGGTTTTATTTCCAGCCATTGACCATATATCAAGCAATTCAAATTGCTTCTTTGAACAGTTGATCCTTGAAACTACTGATTAACTATGCATACACTACCTAGGTATTTTTATCACTTTTAAAACCTGATTAGCTTATTGCATATAGATTTTTTTGGACCTGCTATTCCACATGCATATAGAGTTTGTTGGTAGGTTCTAGTAACAAAATACAACTACATTTACATATCCAGAAGCTCATCATCAACAATTAAGTATCTCTTTTTGTTCGATATATTTATGTTACTTTCTAGTTCTTATCATGCTGAGTTTAATGAGGTCAAAAAGCATAGTGATTGTTCTTCCTGGAGATATTCACACATTAAAACATTAGAACATTCGTATCAGGGAGGCCAAAAAGCACAGTGAATCTTTATATCTCCATAATAATATCTAAGTGCATCATCTTGAATAACAGAATCTTATATCTTCATCATTTAATTGTGTTTTATTAATTATACATACATGTTGATATATCTTGTTAATCATATTCTTCTTGAAATATATGTTACAACAATGAGATTCATCCAATTTGATAAGACTACATATTATCTTTTGGATCCCCTTCAAAGGTGTCTCAAGGTAACATAACATATCTATTTATTGTTGGAGTCTTTATATATTAAGTACATACAATCAGAATATTGACACCTTTATATGTAGTGTGTATTTAAATAGTGATTTGTATGATCTTGTAGGACCTAGATGCATTCATTGCAGCTATTGTTGTGAGTATTGCCTTCTCTTTCATTCCTGCTTCATTAGTTGTTGCTATTATGAAGGTAGGCTACTCTCTAGTTGTATTTTTCACATAATTGACAAGGAGCTGTTGTATCTATTCAGACTAGGCTTAGAGCAATGATTGCAAGAGATGAGTTTAGAAGAAGAAGAAACAAGGCTGCAACTATAGTTCAGGTAGTATGGATGAATTATGTTTGTAAAGTATTTAAGAAAATGATTAGAAACAAGAATGAATTTGTACAGATTAGTTAGCTACTTACAGGTTAATCTTGAATAAGCGAAGGGGCAATGGATTGTATTTTTTGTATCTAATTCGTTTGTAAATTTTTGTTAGAACTTCTATTGATTTGTTTTATCTTTCTATGGAACGATTATTTGTATGACATTAAATTTATGCAATGGATTCTATTTTTTGTATATGATATTTTATTTTCATTTATGAAACATTAAATACAAATTTAATTTGAAAATAAGTAAATCTATAAATATTTTTTTTTAAAGATTTCAAATTATGATACGCAAAAATGTGTGTCATCTTCATTTATGACATGGCCTTTATTGACAGGGGCTTTCTTGATACGCATTGCGTGTCATTAACATGCGCGTCGTAAGGTTACGACACGCGAATGCGTGTCATCTTCCTTTATGACAGGGCCTTCCTTGATACGCATTGCGTGTCGTAAACGTGCGTCGTAAATGTGCGTCGTCTATAGACGACATGCAAAAGCGCGTCGTCTCTCTTTATGATAGGGCCTTCCTTGACGCGCATTTGCGCGTCGTCTCAGCCTTTCACGACGCGCAATGAGCATCGTAAAAGGCTGTTTTTCTAGTAGTGAGTTTAAATTTTGTTGTACTCTACAATTGGAGGTTGATTCCTTGGAGGAGTCTAAGAATGCTGAACATATAGAGTTTTAGACTATAAAGACTCACCATCACTTCCCCCTTTTGAGGAACTAGGCTCCTACTACTCCTAAAACCATTGTTTTAAACCTTCAATTTTCTCAAACATGTCATTGAACTAGTTTTTCATTTGATCATAAAAAACTTGGCTGTTGGGGGTTTGTGACTTGAAGAGAAGTTGATATATCTCCTTGGTGAGGCGGAGAATTTCATCAACACTTTGGTTTGTAGTGAGTGATCTTCTTAGTCCTTTGATGCTGTCTTGAAGGACTGCATACCCGGATTCATACGTAGTGTGGGTTTCCTCAATAAGCTTTTTGGAATTGCTTTCTTAAGTCTGCAATGTCTGTTGGAGATCATCTTTCAACTTCGTTACCTCGGTGATGAAGGCTGCAGCTTTGGACATAAAATCCTTGTGGTTTGCTGTTCTTCAGTTATCAAGATCCCATATACCCATTTCCACTCTTAGAATCATTCCCTCTGCGGCCTACCTTTCCCTTGTCTCTAACCTTTCAACTCGGTCAATAAGAGACTGCGGTTTTGGAACGTCAGTGCTCTGTGGTTCTTTGGTAGTGACAACTGCCAAGATCTGATCTACTTTGCTTTGAACATTGAGGAATTCCTTCCTTGAAAATGTTGTCTACTTTATCTTCTTAGGATTAGGGTTCGAAGTGGAATGTTGAGAACCACTTGATTCTTCATCGTTAATTACCATTATAAACTCATCTGAGGGAAGAGGTTGTTGAATATAATCGAGATTGTCATCACCAAGACTGAACATAGGTGCTGAACTGATCTCGATTGTGGTACCTTCATCATTTGAATCGTGAGCTTCATCATTGATAGGGGATTGGAAGGGCCAACCACACTCTACATGTTTTGAGCATGTTGAACTGTAAGCTCCATTGAAGACATCCATTGCTGAATCGCCAAAATATCATGAACAGTTTTGGCATTGTTGATCATTGTAGCCCACTATTTTGCGACAAGTTGGAGAGCTTCTTTCTTTTGATGTTGTTGTTGTACCTGTTGTGCCTTTCTTGCTTTCAATGCTATTTTAAAAGCTTCAAATTTACGTAACCCTAACTTTGTGGTTGGACAATAACAAGTCCAAGATTCATTTGAAGTGTAACCGTTAAGTCCTTGGCACACCGAGGTATCCCTCGGGTTCATGCATCCTTGCACATTTGTTCTCACCATGACAAAAACGCTTGACTGTAATGTAGGCGGTATAGGGTTTCCAGAGCTTGCTTGGTCTCCTTGACCTAAAGTCAAGTTTGACCTCTGCTCTGTTTTGGCAAGGGCTGAAAAAGAAGTTCCCTGCAGTACAACATGTATATCTAGTTTTTGTGTACCTTAAAGGAAAATGGAGTGCACTCCTCAGGTTAAAAAACTTGCAACCGTGATGCCCTGGAGACCTTAGGGCGACTCGTAACAATTGGATCCACTTGCGTTCCAATTGGGGGTCTGTCTCCATCTTGAGATGAAACAAATACACTTTCTGTATCTGACTGGTGAGTTGGGGCACTTTCGGGGGAGTCTGCGATGACTTGAATGGTTGTGGGAGTCTTTTGAGAGACTCTTGCATGTGCCTTGGATCGTATTTAGCCAAAACTGTGACAACCGTCAATTTATGATCAATTCAAAGTCAAATAAAGTCAACAAGTCAAACCGGTCAACTCAATTAACCCTTGTATATTAGGGTTTACCTTATCATTACTATTGTACAACACACCATCTTAATACAAAACATCGCTTAGAAGTTTCACATGTTCAGAAAATCTACACCCTAATCAGTGTAACTGATGGAACAACTCAATAAAACATTAATACGTACCCTTCGGGGGCGTATAACATTCATAACAAGGCCTTACGGGGTTTATACACCTTGCATAATGAAGCTAAACATCCAAAAAGGTCTCAAACGAAGTCTCTCCCAAATCTCTCTCGCTCTATCTGTCGCTAACACAAATCTCTCCCAAATCTCCCTAAGTATGTGAAATCTCTCCCAAATCTCTCTAAGTATGAGAAATCTCTCCAAGTATGTGAAATCTCTCCTAAATCTCCCTAAGTATGTGATATCTGTCCCAAATCTCTCTAAGTATGAGAAATTTCCCTAAGTATGTGGAATCTCTCACAAATCTCTCTAAGTATGAGAAATCTCTCCAAGTATGTGAAATCTCTCCCAAATCTCTCTAAGTGTGAGAAATCTTTCCAAGTATGTTAAATCTCTCATAAATCTCTCTCTAAATCTCTCTTAACTTTTTATAATCACTCAGGGCATCTCGACCCTTAACTTGGTCAAAAATCACTCAAATCGGGAAGAAAACTTGAAAAACAACCCTTAAGGACCGAAACCCTAATTAGAACCAAAGCCTCCCTTTTAGAACCTAGCATGGCTTTAAGAACCGAACCTTGAGGACCGAATCTGCCAAGACCGAAACTCGCTTATGGGACCGAACTCACCCTTCGGTCCTAGATGCCACCCTTCGGTCCAAGAACTACCTTCGCTCCATTTCGCTTCAGAATACCTTCGGTCTATTTTGCATGCGAGACTCCTCGAAAACGAACCCTCCTCTCGGTTGTCATCTAACATCAATTCTAGTGGCTAGGACCGAACCTCCGACCCTGAACTTTGGATGTTCGCAACTTTTACCCGGTTTTGCATCCTTTTAGCGTTTTGAGCCCGTTTTTCGTGATTTTAAAGCGGGATTTTCACCCAAACTTGTATTTTAATATAAGAGACCCTAAATATTCATATTTTAATAATATTTTGAGGAAAAATCATTGCTTAAGAATAAAATTTAGTTGCTAAGATATTTAGGTGGAGTGTTGACTTACCCTTTGGGCAAGGACACAAGTTACCTCCCATACCCACTCCATGACCATTCCCAGTCACTATTCACCCATACCTAGTCAATCATTGTCCTTTTTACACTCATTTCCAGTCATAATCTTGATCAAAGGCTAGAAGGATCCTTACCTCTCCTCCCATTTCACTCACTTTTCACCAAAAAGCAAAACCCATTCTCTCTCACTTCCTCTCACCAAGAATTCGAGATTCAAGGCTGATCTTAAGCTCTTCACACACCTTTGGTAAGTAAATCTCTTCCCACACTTCATTTCCTTACACTTCTTCACTCAAATCATGAGTTCCTTACACAAATATCATCATATTTGTGTTAGATCTTCGAATCTTCAAGCATCATCCAAAGTGTTCTTGAGTTGAACACTTCCTTTCTTAATCACCAGATCACTGAAACCACACAAGGTGAGTTCATTCCCCTATATTTTCATATGTTTCTTAAGTTTTAGTGGGGGGAATACAAGTTAAAACACCAAGAACACAACTAAACTCATCCTATAGCTTTCATCAGAAAAGTTTAACTCCATTCACGGACTATTTTGGTCAACTTAAACATTTTAGTTTTCAAAATTGTATTAGGTGCAAAATTTTCAGGTTCATACCTTTAAAATGAATACTTGCACATCTCCATACGAATTTTCTACAATTTATGGTGATTTTTACAAAACTGTCTATCATTTCAAGAACAAATCCGGACCAGTCTGTGAATATGGACTTTTTCACACAAGTTATAGGTCACTAAAAATCATAATAAAATTTATCAACAAACTAGACACATTTTCTAAACTCTCAGAGTTTACGGATTCTGATTTCGACATTTCATGATTTTTCTATAACTTTTCTAAGAACAGGAACAGGAAAACTAAAACTAGAAAAATAGTTAACAAATTCATTTACACCTTGTAACTTGCTGAGCAAGGTGTGTATTTTTATGTAAATACATGCTTTTATATTACATGTTATTTCACCTTAGTAAAAGGTATATATCAGTAAACAAAAGGGTTTTTACCTTTACAAATATAGTAGTTAACTATAATAAACAAAGTTATAACCATTATATTTAAATGTTTTGATAAACTATAATAAGTAAAGTTTATGTTCAACTACCACTACCACTATTTGATAAATTATAATAGGTATAGTTTATGTTTCCATTAACACAAAAAACACATTTCGGAAGGCTTTATTCCCACAGAAAATGGTTTTACACTCACGCACACTACACGTAAACTTGTTAACTTAAATTGTGAGACATTCTTCTCAGTAGTCTTAGAGTACGGGTTAAAATTCCTGGTAGTTATAACCAAAATCTCTTGTAGGGAGAACGTGATAGTTGTGTATAGATCTATATTGGGTTTGACTAACCACACCTGAGCTGCATGCAACAGCTAGACCGGGAGGTCTGGGGTGACAAGTGTCATTATCTTTTTTGACGCCTGAGAAATGTCGTGACAGGTTCATTAGTAATAGTATGGTTATAGCGACTCACATAGGGAGTTAACAACACATAAAGTTTACGGGGATTTTCACCAATGAAAAAGGGTTTTATGTCGATTTAAAATCATTTTTTATATCAATAAGTATGGATATTACTGTACACTTTCGGTCTTGGAGTTAAAGACTACACATCACTTTTGTAAGGAAAATATTAGATTTTTCTTGGTAGTGCACAATTCATTACAAAGATTGGTTTCCAAACTCGTCATCTAAAAAGCTTGTGAACTCACCAACTTAATTGCTGACACTTCTTCAAAACTACTTGTATTCTCAGGAAATCAACGAAACCAGGTAACCACAAGCTTTTGAGGATAGAACGCTACGGCGTTGAGCAACTATTTTATATAATGTTGTAATCAATCAATGAAATATGTAACACTTGAAACCATGTAATTCTTTTCCGATTATATTTATGATTGGTTGTATTGTTTTGATCATTATTACACTCGTTGTTATGATACTATACAATGTCAAGGAGTTGTTTGCTCATATTATCGGTCCCTCTAGTCCTGCCTGAGAGACTTCTGATCAAAAAATGTCAAACAAATTGCCAAACCGCCAGCAACTTGCTTTTCTCGAACTCTCCTATGCCTTTAAGTTTTGACTGATATCCCATCTGATAGAGAGCAGAGAACACATCTGTTGAACTGGGGGTATATAACTTTATTGAAGGAAGGATCATGAGATTCATTGCAGACAAAAACTTTTCTTTTATCAGAACCACCAAAGAATCATCAACTAAATTCAGATGAACTTCATGAAGATTGTGGTTACGTCTAGCCGTCGAGAAAGCACATTTGAAAAGAACTGCCAATGGAACTGCTTCATTAAATGAATCGAATGTGCCAAACAATGGGTGCGTTGGAAGGAACTTGATCATCAGTTTAATGGCATCATTGTAAGAATGATGAACTTCAAAGATCCCTTTGTAATTGCTTGATGCAATCGAAGGTGTGAGGTCTTTGATGGTGGAATCAGACCCTATGGGACGAACTGAGCCTGATGCCTTGTATTGCTTCTTTAAAATTCCCGACTTCACCATGGTTACAGAAAAGAGTTTGAGAACTTGCTAGGAAAATGTTTTTTTTAGCAAGAAGATGAAGAAGATGAGAGAGTTCGTCAAAAGATTTCAGATGGCGTAAAAGATATATTGGAAGGAAATGGGGGTTTTATACCTCCTACAACTGTTGAAGCTAAAAACCCTTAAGTTTTTACCATTATCAGCTGAATTTAAATAAATCTTAAAGAAAATTTTATTCCAAAAAAGGTGGGCCATTAAATTTGGTGCAGGTCCATCATGACTCGACGGTTAAACGTAGGGTGTGACGTGGTTTTTACCGTTGTAGAAATGGGGAAGTGCAACGGACTAGACCCCAAAGGTTGCATGGCATGACTGGATGAGAAAAACGTTCTTTCAAAATGATTTCTTTTATAGAAAATCGAGTTATTTGATTTCTTTGACTAATTATATCTTTAGCTGCGGTGTTTCATGTTAGACATCGACTGTCACTGTTACAATGACTAAATTAAAATAATAAACAACCTTAGTAGCCAATTTTAGCTTAAACAAAATATGATAACTAAAAAAAATATCCGGAAATGTTTATTGATTTAAAATGATTGAAACCATTTAAAAATATAAATACGTTGTTTAATTTAACAGTGTTAGTGTATAAATATGTATTTATACATAAATACATATGAAAATCTATGACAATAGGTCTCAAAAGCAATACTGAAAAATAAATAGAAAATTTCTATTTGAACTTACCTCTCTCTCTCTCTCTCTCTCTCTCTCTCTCTCTCTCTCTCTCTCTCTCTCTCTATATATATATATATATATATATATATATATATATATATATATATATATATATATATATATATATATATATATATATATATATATATATTAACAAACTTTATATACTTTGTGTCAATAACCCTACTTTTATTCTTCATTACTCTTTTTATAGCCAATAAACATGTTTTTATTTTCTTACTTCACCGCTTATGTCACTCCATGTGTGGTATTCTTTAACTAGAAGAAACCATTCTGCTAGCTTACGACAATCATTCAAACTTTATATTGAATAGTTGAATCTTGTAAAAAAAATGTTTTGTAATATATATGCATATTGAAAAGTTGCTACTATGAATTAATTTGTACAATTATTGTCTATCATCTTCATCAATAGTTCATGGACCATAGATTACCACCACATAATTTTTGAACAGTATACCCAAATGCCTACTCATATAATGTTTAAGACACATGCAGTTGGCTAAATTTTCGTACATTGTTTTCAACTAAAGACATATTTTCGACAATTCAACACATATTTTATTAATGTTTTTTTTTCAATGTAAAAATCAATATCTACAATTTTAAACAAGTCTAGCTTGCGGCAATACAATCAACACACACCAAGTCATTGAGAGTGGCCCAAACAAAGATTCTAATCTCATCAACTTGAAGAGAGGTCTCTTTCAAATCACTTATCTTTTCACATTTTAGGGTGTCTTCCCCTCTTCAAAGGATGAAAAGGGCATGTTAAATCTTAACTATGTCTCTCAACCTTCCAACATGTATGAGAAACACCCCCACCCACCCCCAACCCCCTCTCCCCTTTCTTTTCTTGTATCATGAAAGTTGTTGCATAGGGCTTCAACTTAAGTTAAAAACAATCAATGCACAGAAATTATGCTTCCATGTTGATAAAGAAATTAAGTGAGTTTTATATATAACGGCTGAGCATGTTAAAAAGTTAAGATAAGCTTACTACCATTGATTTGTCGGTATAAATGTGACTAATGCCAGTATGAAGTTATGATCTACCTTTTGGATAGGCAGACTTTGAACAACCAAATAAGGGTAAGTTTCATTTTCGAGGGCTTTGTCCATCTTTAGCCTCAATAGATTTAGTGTATATAACCAGACATTTTGTATCTATTTTGTTGAAATCTTTAAGTATTGTGAGCGTGTGTGTTATTGTTTTTGGAAATCTTTCACTAACAACAATAAATGCTTCCATTGGGATGGGCAAGAAAGAAAAGAAGAGCATTTACATTGTTTACTCTTTTCTATCGGAATGTAAAATGGAGGAAAATATTAGATCCATCTTTATTTCATATTATATTTTAGTTTTTCACAGAAAATTGTGAAAATTATGCAATTTTTTGATGTGATTAAATGACATTGTTACTTACTATAAATATAAAATAAAAAAGAATATACTTTTGGTCTCAGTATTATAACTAGTTTTTCTAACCATCTTTTATTCTTTTATTAAGCAAATGAGATGAGATCTAATCATATTCATATATCATCCTAACCATATATAAATAATAAAAAAGAACAAAACTTTATCTATCTACAAAAATTCATTACTGTACTTGAATAACACCTTTTATGATTCTATTTGTTCGTCTTTGAAAAGCAGGAAGGACGATATATAGGACTCTATGACAAATAGATATCTACAGCTTCTGATATCAATATTATCTTGTCAATGTTTATGTAACAAACCAGAAGTTAAATCTTATGTTAAAACATTTGCATTTCTACATTATGTTCACATGTGATATATATGACACATTTCGGTATGTACATAGTCCTTCTAATATAATATGCATGACAGCATTATATATCAGGGCATCTTTTTTATATAGTTCACTTCTATTATCAATGAAGGCTCATAATCGAGTCCAATTTCAAACTTGTCTATATCCAATTTTGATTATCGAACACCATGATTAAAACACACATCCAAACACTCTATGTATGTATCTCTAATAAGGGTTGATGTTGTAAATCATACTATTCTTTTTTTTGTATAGACGATTCAAATACCAATCAAACTAAATACAAATTTCAAGAAAAAAAAGTACACATAGTGAGTGTGAAGTGTGTGTGGGTGGGGTAGTGGGTGTGGGGAGCTAGGGTTTTACCATTTCAAAGGTTGCAGATGGAAAGTTTTGTGTGGATGTTGTGGCTTTTTGATGAGTGTGGGGTTTCACCTTTTAACTTGCAGAAAACAGAACTCAACTCAGAAGCTTCAGAATGAAAAAACAACAGAGTGTTTGCAGGTTCACCACGTGATATACACGTGATGGGTGGGTCCATATTGGCTAAATATGTGTACTTTGTGGGACCCATGAGAGTTGGCCTTGGACAATTCTAAAGATTTGGGAAGATTTGGGTGGAAAGGTGAGTTTCACGGAGATGTGAAATTCTTTCTTCTTAATTTATGCTTTCACCCCTTTAATTTTCAACTTTTTTACTTCCTATCATTTATCTTTTGAATTTTTGAATTTTTGATATTGATAGACTTATTGGTAATCAAATCTAGATAGCTCACATATTGTTTATAGTAACTTGTTTTTTTTTTTTTTAATTATTTTCTTTAAACTTCCATATATATACCGTTAACTAATTATGAAAAACATATTTTTAAAAATATCATTTTATGTTCTTTTGTATTTTGTGGTTAATAGTTTTTTTTAGAGTTATTTTTTATCAGCTATTTTTTAGTTACTAAATCAAACATAATTTAAAACAATAAAAGGATGTTGTCTAAATTAAAAGAAAAAACGAATTAGCCAAGATGAAGATAAACCTAAAGTAAGATTATTAAGCTTAGGGACGTCAAAAAGTCTTGTGAAACCCCAAACTCATAGGCCCCCAATCCCATAGGGGGAATATTTGTTACAAAAAAATTGGGAGCGGAGGCGGGGACAAGATTAACCCTCGTTAGAATTTCGAGGGAGGGGATGGGGGCAGGCAGTCCCGTCCCGAACCTCCATGGAATCCTCGTTAATATATTATGTATTTATATATATTAATTATATAAATATAATAAATAATAGCCATGAATTTGATCTTTCAAAAGTCGACAAAAAATCATATTTTTAAACACGAGATAACATTTTTGTTTTTAACAAATTAGAACTTAAATTTTTAATTATCTAGACTAATATGTTAATAATCATTAATTACTTGATACGGACAATCTTGATTTTGTGATATAACTTATCCTCATATTATATCATTATATATTATATCATTATCCTCATACTATATAGACGTTTTTCCTACCATCATATAAATTTAAAACATTTATGGTTATGTTATTAAATGCAAAATATTATATTATTATTAATAAATTTTTATAATGATTATTATTACAATACAATTTTTTGTTAATTAAATAGACAAAACTATAAAAATAGTCTATGTGGTTAGCTATATATTGTCATTCTAGTCCAAAAAGTTTTATTTTAGTCCAAAAAGGTTTAGACTAGTTCTAGAGGTCCAAACTTTTCATTTTGGTGCGAGTTTAGTTTAATTTGTTTTGAACTTTTTTAAATAACGATTTTTCTCTTACTTTTTCTTTTTCAGTTTTTTATTTATTTAAATACTTTTCTAATTAATAGAAAAATAAAAAAGAAAATTTGTCCTTTCAATTTTATTTATAAAATTTTTTATAACAGGAATCAAAAAAGAAAAAAGAAAATACTCACCCCACCCTCTATCCCTCTCTCACATACTCTCTCTCTCTCTCTCTCTCTCTCTCTCTCTCTCTCTCTCTCTCTCTCTCTCTCTCTCTCTCAATATAATTCCTTTTTACAAGAATATAGTTGGTATAAAATCAAATCAGGCAATAATGTCTTGCCGAAGTCACCATCTTCTTAATGGAGCCACTACCCTCGCAACGTAGAACTTGCACTCAGACGTGACATTGGATCGTCACCACATACGCAAACCACCAGAGCCCCCTCCCCCCCCCCCCCCCCCCCTTTGTTCCTCATATATACCTACCATTGGCATCATCATTATCCTCTTTTAGACTTAAGATATGGGTAGAAGTCAGTGAGAATGGGTCAATCATTGTATCACTACTTCTTCGATAACACTAGGGTTTCTTTATATCGTAGCTCGTACCACGTAATTGGAGAAGGATAGAGATGAAGCTTGGGGTAGTCAGAGCCACATCAAACCCTAGTTCCGATTAGGGTTTCATTGTCGCAGCTATAAAGATCCAATTAGGGTTTCACTGCCACTTCAGATATATCTCTCTTACTGTCGATCTAAAATCCCTCGTTATCAATGATATGAAGATCCACTGTGAAACCCTCGCTGCTATAAAGATCTATCTCTCACACTTATATTTTTCCTACATAAAACACCACAACCACCCTCCAACTGCTTGAAAAATCAATCCCAATGGAAATGGTGGTGAGGAAACCCTTAGCAAAACCCTAACCATCAACACCGCCAATCAAAAACTTCATTTAAGAACAACTGCCATTATTTAACAGATTTGGGAGATAAGAAAGAGAAAGAGAAAAATAGAGATTGAATGGGAAAGTGGTGGTCAGAGGTAGGTTTTCTAATAGTGGTGTCATGTCCGATATAGGTGGATCATGGTGGTTAGCGATTATGGTGGTGGTGGTAGAAGAGTCTGGTGGCCGATGGTGGTGGTGTTGATAGATAATGATGGTAAAAAGTGTTTATTCTTAAATGTATATGAAAGTGTTCTTGAGTGTTTATGAATATGTTTGTGTGTGTTGTGTTTTAAATGTTGGAATCGAGGAAATGTTTTTTTTATTTATGTTATAAAAAATAATAAAAGTAAAATAAAAATGGCAAACTTTTTTTTCTTTTATTCAGAAAATATATTAAATAAATAAAAAAAAATTGAAGACGAAAAAATAAGGGCAAAATCGTCATTATAAAATCTTCAAAGCAAGTTGGGCAAACGATTTTTCTCTTACTTTTTCTTTTTTAGTTTTCTCTGGTGCTAATCCAAACCTTTTTGGACCAAAGTGACAATTTTCAGCTAACCATAAGGACCAATTTTACAGTTTTTTTTTTCTAATTTAAGTATTATGTTAACTCGACACATAAATATAAATATAAAATTAACTTAAAATATATTCAAATATTATTTTTCAAAATAGTTAAAAATATTTAAATATTATACATGTAGTCTGACATGTCAAATTAAATAAAAAATATAAAAAAATATTTTTATTATGATTATTTTTTTTTACAAATAAGTGAATTTTAATTAATTAACACAAAAAATTACATTATTTTACCATAAAAATAATGGTTCATATATCAATTAACCATCATGTTCAAATTTATATAAAAAAATACTAGATAAGCAATTGTTATATTAATTATCCATAATGTAAAATCATAATACTAATTTTCTCACCAAACATGAGAAATCATGTATGGAGAATCAACATGTGTTCATTCCATTTTCATTTGATTCGTTTAGTTTTCTCGTGCCAGATGCGGTGAAGCTTTTTAATAGAGTGCAAATGATCATGCATAACAATGTTATATCTCCTAGATCTATAGATGTAGTCTTCAATATATATAATTGACTTTAACATATAAAAAGCTTAACGACACAACTTGTTTTCCGTTTTCTATCTCACTCGTTCTACGATGATAATTAAAATATAATTATAATCAACATTAAAAGTGAAAAGACTATGATTGTAAAGTTGAAATAGGCCTTCGTCAATTTTGTGATAAAAAAATGAAAACCACGTATAGTTTAATTGAAACGCAAACTATGAGTATTATGTTAGAGTATATGTTATAACTAGGCGAATCCTCGCGCATTGTGCGAGATTAGAATTATATAGTTAAAATAATAAATTTTACCATATTATTATTTAATATCTCTACTTTAAAACAAAATGTTAGTAGTAAAGCAAACATATAGTTACCATATTAGTTTTATTAAACATTAAAGTTTAATTTTTAAGTCATTGTGATATATACAACTATTTGATAATTTTATAAACCGTTTAAAATTGTGTAAATTATATATCAAATGAATGATAATATAACAGGTAACAAAACGTATGAACAAAAATACGAACGACAACTTTTAAAAATATAAAAATAGAAAAACATCTATTATAACATTTGTATTATAAAAGATATATATACAACGAATAATAAAAAATATGAAAAATAAACACTATAACTTTTAATAACATAAAAACACAAAACCATCTATTATAATATTTATATTAACTCTTCATATTTAAATCACAAATCTCTTCAAATACATTAATGTTCTTAATGAGCAAAACTTTACAACTTTATAAAAGAAAGGAAAATAAAAAGTTATTAGTGATTACTAATTAATAATCATAAATTGAAAACTCTTGAGTTGTAACTAATAAATATACATAAATTAGAAAACTCTTAAGTTGTAGTGTGAGTTTCAAGTGAATGTGGTACTTGAAAATGTGTATTTATTATTATTATTATTATTATTATTATTATTATTATTATTATTATTATTATTATTATATTCGTCTAAATAACTGGTTTTGATGCATCATTTTAATCCCTTCAATTATTAAACATAAAGATATTTAATTATAAATTTATAACATACATAGGTGCATATACATGTTAAACAAATCACATATAATATATATTTTCGTAAATGTCATATGTAATTCTTGTCATAGTAATATGGATAAATTACTTTCATATATATGAAGAACATATCATGATAAATCTATCATAATTACATATCAAATGTTAAAAGTTATGTTATCTTTTAAATATTGTCTTTTAAATATGTTGTGTAGGTTAACCTAACAAAAAAATAATAGAAAATAAACATCATCATAATAGAAAAACTACAATCAAATAAATAATAGCATTGAGTGGTTGAATATGTAAATAAAGATGTTACATAACCATACATTTAAATCAAAAGAAAAAACTAATATTCATCAACTTTGCTCAAACAAAAAAACTTATATCCATTTTATGAATCATCTTTCTTCATTTAACCTCATTCAACCATAGAAACTTGTGACAATTCTTCACTAACCTGCAATCAAAATATTTTTCTTGAAAAAGAAGAATCAGAAAGATATTTCAAGCAAAACATTGATATTTGGAGAGTCACATTCAAGATTGAGTAATACATAGAATGATACAAATCACATATAACGATTAAATGAGAAACTGAATATAAAGAAAGAATAGAAAAGCTTCATTTGTTTTGATAGAAAGATATTCCAAGCAAAACATTGATGTTATGACATCCTTCTTACATGTAAGATTTTATATAACACAAAAGACACAAAAGATTGACCTTTTTATAGTAAACTTTTCACTAAATGCTAATTAAATATAATATAAGTTATAAACTTTTAAGTGTTAAATCATAGTTAAGAACACTTTTGAGTTACATTAGTTAAAAAATAGGGTTTCAAATGAATGTGGTTTGAAGAAGTTAAAAAATGGGGGTTTCAAATGCATGAGATTCAAAAAAAAAATGCTAGCTTTATAAGTACGTATGATATACTTCAAAATAATTACAAATTTATAAATCAACTTAGTGTAAGAGTCATTATTTTGTAGTTAATGTCTTCTTATTTTCAACATTCACATTTATAAAATTTTACGATATAGTTATATGTAGTGCAACTCGCTTCGATATTTTAACAACTAATTATATATATATTAATGAGTGCTCCTAATATGGAGTTAAAAAGTGCTAGTAATTTTAACCGATCAACATAAGAAGCATTAAACTTCTTATGTCTAGAGAATAATCAATGCTAAGAAATAGTTACAATAGCTCCAAAATCGCATTTTTACACGACTTTTTCTCTACAAATATTAAATTGTTTTGGTACCACCAAATCTTCACGAAGTAGTAAAAAATGAAATTGCAAGCCTTTATTGATTATAAGCTTTCATTCTAGCATCGACCAACAATGAGAATAACAAAATCATATACATGGGAAAGAAAATCAAGTTTCCCCACCAAGTAATCATCTTGTGCCAAACCTTATTAGGAAAAGAACACGTAGTAATTAGGTGTTGACTGTGGTTAAGATGGAACCTACAATGAACAATGTTGATTTTGATAGTCAAAATAGTTGTTCCAAATTGTACAACAAAAACCAATACTCGACAATAAATGAAAAGGTAAACAAACCTAACCAACAATGTTTCCAAGGCCACAAATATGGATAATTTATCAAAATAACACTTTTAAGATATCCTTTCAATTCCTTGAATTAGTCTCCTTTCTTACCTTCATGATTTTAATGTCTCCAATATCACACCCTAATGCCTTCATGAAAATAAGAATGAATCATTCATCTCCTTTGATTCTCTAATACCGGTAATATAGGAATAAATCATGGCTGTTATACTTTCACTTCTTCAATTGCGAAATGTAGAACTTACATAACTAAAAGAGAACAAGATAGAGGTCACCTTGATGAAGACCTTTTGTAGCTTTAAACTCTTCCTTCAATGACCCCATTTAGCAAAACTGGAGAATATGAGCAATACAACAAGATTTTTCTATAACACTTCTATTTGTGAGAAATATCCGTGAGGTCATAAGTTCTCTCTTGCGTTATCTATAGATAAGTAGGTACGGCAGGGCACTCTTCATTTGAAACTAATGAATGTCAGGTTAGGGCTTTCTGCCTTGTTATCAAAAAGGGGGTTGGGTAAAGCAAACTCCCTCCTTGGACGAGCACGGGCTTAGTCAAGTAGAACTGGGTTGCGCTGTTGGATGCTCCGATCGAAAAGAAATCAGTGGGGCCATGTCGATACAGGCCATTGAATTTGTTGCAGATATCATCATAGAAGAAGAAGTTGTTCTTCTTTTTTCTACATTAGCTACTAATCACACGTTTGGAATCGATCTAGTTGCTTAGCTTATCTTATGTGGTTTGGGCATATGGATTCGACTAGCATTCACGTGGGTAGCATTTAAATGCGGAATCACCCGAAAGCACGAGATTCAACTTGACTTTCTTTCCAATGGTCCTCTTAGCTTTCATCATGAGTGAGAGAGGAATTGAGGCTGATTCAACTCAAGCTTGGACCTAGGACTAAAGCAATGTAGCAAAATCATTATGCCATATGTCTTCACAAAATTAATCTTAGAGCTTATCATTTTATGCTTACAACTTTAGAGTTTAGACTAAGCAATTTGTTATTTAATTTTTACAACCTATCAAGAATTTGTCTACTTTTATATAAACTTTATTTAAACTGTAAAAAAATTTGATCTAATAACTAGTTTCAACCTGTTTTCCAATATTTTTCTAGTACCTTTGTATTGAGACTAAATCAAAGTATTTTGTGTATAATCTAAAACATGAAGTGAATGCAACATTTTAATAATTGCAAATATATTACATCTAAGTAACTCTTAATAGATCTTTATGAAACTAAAAAAGAAACCATCGAAGCCTTAATGTTTTTCAACACCATAATCTTATAGTGCTCCTCAATTCGTTAATAGAGAAATCAAATCATCCAATAAAGAAATTTTATGGACGGAAAGCTTTTGGAACAAACTTCCATCTTCATCTTTTAAATACACTTTTTATCTAGTGAAACTAAAATTTAAGTATACACCAGTTTTTCCACATTTTCATGATACACATCGTCACACACTATACTTTGCATCAAATTCATTAATATGATGATATCTTTTAAAATACCAACACATAAATTCACCACATATTGATCTTTAACCTATTGTTTAACTTGACACTCTACAAGTTTTAATTTATTATTGTCTAATGCAATTGATAATTCAGTTCAAGTGATATCTAATCACTCTTTACCACCTTTAAAAATCATCTAATTGTATAGAAGGATTATACTATTTAGAGGTTCCGTGATATATATTGCATTCCTTTAAAAAGAACATAGATGGTCCTAGTAACATCCAGTTTCGGAATGTTTCTTATTTAGGGATTATGAAATATAATTTGATCGAGTAAAGATCTTGGGATACAATGAAATAAAGTTTAGACATTATTGGATGTTGATAATATTTGTTAATTGATTTAAGCCCTTGATTTGTGCTTGGGAGGCAAATGGGTAAAACGAGAAAAATGATACTCTTTACTTTTCAGCCTCCACATCCTTTAGAACACCTCTAATGAAACCCTAGCCTCCATTGAAGTGTTTGGAATTTATCCTCTTTCCTAAATCCATTTTAGTACTCTCCTAATTTCCATTTGGTGTGATATACTTTCGAAGTATTCAAACTCTATTCACCTCCTAGACCCTTGTGAGTCATAAAGTTCCCATCTTTATAGTGTTTTATCTCCAGATCTATCAATATTGAAGTTTTAGTCCATTTTAATGAGTTTTGGTCCCTTGCTGGCTTGTTCCATAGAATTTGTAAAGCTCTTGAGCTTTTGATTTATAGTGGGGTAATATATTTGTCATTTAGTAGAGTAGAGAGTGCATGCACGAGCTTTTTTTACTCCATACATAAAGAAAGATGGGTTTATGGTCATTTCTCAACTTAGGATTTTAGAGGTTGGAAGTTGTGGCCTTATAACAGATAAAGTTGGAAAATTTATCCATTTAGACATCAAAGTGATTCAAATCTAAAGCTTAGAGATTTGGATTTAATGGATTAAGTTGAGAAAGATGCATTATTGGTCCATTTGAGACAAAAAGTCTAGATCATGGTTGTTTGGACCATCCTATTGGGTAAGGTTGGAAACTTTATCCATTATGAATCTTTTAGGAACCAGATTCGATGTTATTAGCATTGATCTTTATGAATTAAACTTGAGCACAATGGATCCTAATAAGCATATGATGACACACACACACACACACACACACACACACATATATATATATATATATATATATATATATATATATATATATATATATATATATATTAGTGTTTATACAACTAATCATGAAAGGAAACACACCCTAGGTCTTAGGAAACACTTAGATTGAAGTGTTAGAATTACAAAGGGTTGCATTTAAGGGGTGTATGGCCACACAATGGTGTTTACGGCCAAGTGCTCACGACCCTTAGTGTTTATGGCCAAGATGTTCACAGCCTCATGATTTTATGACGGTAAACTCATGATGCTTTGTGTCAAATGGTGTTTTAAAGTCATACATTCCGCAAGGAAGTGTTCTAGACTCAAATCCAAGCCTTAGGAAGAGTTATAACCACAATTGCACCCTTAACAAGGGTTTACGGCCAAGGGAGATGTTCTTGGCCGTAAACTTCTATTGTTCTAGTGAAATGTTTGTTTTCAAGGTGCTAATCAAGGGTCTATACTAGATAACAATTATAGGAGAAAGATACTTACAATATGGAAGCAAAAAGAGTTGATTTTGGCCCAAAACACTAGTGTGTGTTCTTGGTGTTCTTGGTGATCTTGAAGATCAAACCCAAAAGATGAAGTTAATGGATGAAATCAAAGGGCGATGCTAATTAAGAAGATGTATCAACTAATCAAGGGATGAAACACTTACATTTTTGTAGAACAAAATGAAGATCCTTATGATACTTGAGAGAGAAATCGAGTTCTTGACTTAGAATGGTGAATAATGAAGATTAAGGAAGGAATATCATGTTTTGGCATGAGTTTACGGCCGTAAACCCACATGGTGTGGCCGTAAACTCCACATGATGAAGTTTAAGGCTTGATTGGTGGTTTAGAACTTCAACAGACACTTCCTATCATTCATTCCTTGGATGTACTAGGCTTAGAACACTCAAACAGACTCTAAACAGTGCTAACAGATAGCAGAAACAAGTTTGACTTTGATTGAGTTGAGTGGTTGTACAAGATAGAAATTTCGGGTTGTCACAATATGACATGGTTGAAATTCTCAATAATGGACCATATATTCGTATGTGTCAACCTATGATTGATAATGTGGGCACTAGTGGAAAAAAACTAATGTCAAAGTCCAGTTATTGTGATGAAAATAAGAGACTCATAAGTCTGGATGTAAAGGCAAGGGCTATTTTAGGAAACTTCCTTCCTTATCATATCTACCACTTGGTTCATAATTATAAGTTTGCTTAAGAGATGATGGAGAAGTTGACCATAGCATACGAAGGCATTGTTCAAGTCCAAGCGACTACCATCAACAACCTAAACTGGAGATATGAGCATTTTTTGTTCAACAAGGTGAGACATTGACTTAAACTTTTAATAGGTTTAACTGTTTAGTGAATGATACACGTAGGTTGGGCCCCCCGAAACATTCATCTTATTTGGTGCTAAAGTTCTTAGACTCCTCAGATAAAAGTTAGGAATGTCATGTTGGTGTTCTAAAGAATAGTGAGAAAATTAACTCCATGGCCCTTAATTCACTTTTTGGAAATTTAAATAGCTACAAGGAAACTAAGGCTCTTCGTAAAGACATCTTGAAAGACTCCAACAAAGAAAATTTTATGGCTCTAGTTTCTAAATAATAGACATCTAGACATGTCAGTGATTCCGATTCATCTTATTAGGGTGAGTCTCAAGATATATATCCATATGAGCTGATTGTCAGCGTTGCTCTCATTATTAGGCACTATGAAGAAAGTAGAACAAGTGGATCCAGAAAATTCCTATCCAATGGAAATAGGTCAGTGAGAAAGAATGTGTATGAAAGAAGGGATGAAGTTAAGTGCTTCAACTGTGGAAGCCACTGATCATTTTTTCAAGGAATGCAAAGAAAAAAAAGAGACTCAGAGCGATGAAAGCTATGAGGCTTTATACAAAAAACTGATGGAACATTGAGAAAAAGAAAACATCTCTCTCCCAAAATCCCTTATTGTCAAGAAGAAGAGATAAAAGAAATGGGGTGAATTAGAAGAATCATCTGAGGATGAAGGACCAAAAGAAAAATGTCTAATGACCCTTATCAACGAAGTGCATCCTGAAGAAAAATGTTAGCAACCTCAACAAGTTTTGATGTTGATCATCCTTAAGCTGAAAAGGGTTCAATGATCCACACTGTTCTTTTTACGTTTTCATGAACTACCTTCACTTATTTTAATTATGTATATCGTTGAACAATTACTTCTTGACGCTTTCCTTATTTTTGTTGCATTTCTTTTGTTGAAAACAATAATACGAGAACACAAGTACTTTTTATTTTCTATGCTTTTCAAAGTAGTATATATTGATTTCTTTTTTCTCTATCTAATGTTTACTAGTGTTTCCTTCCCTTTATACCTATTAAATCTCAAGACTTCTCGTCTCTTGCATTCAAAGCTAAACTGAAATAAATGCCAGCTCAGCAACTGAAATTGTTAATTGGTAGATGGTAACCAGAGATTATTGCACTAAGTTTTCTCACTTGACACTAGATTTAAGAATTTTATGGTCTTGAAATGTTATTTAATCTATATAAGTGTCACCTCAATTTCCTTCATCTGATGCAACAGGGGATGTGAAGGCAAAGTTTGCATCAACTCTTCTTCTTGTTGATGATGCCTCCTTCTCCCTTCATCCACTGTCATGGAGGAAAGTAGTCATTGTCAATACAATGAGTCTTACTTCCAGCTACTGGCTCATTTTCGTTAAAACCTCAAGTACCGTCCTATCGATTTTGGTAACTCGATGGTTACAAAGATTTGAGCCACCTAACTCGTTGGTTACAAAGACAGTTTTTCTTGTTTTTCTATCCCTCTCATGGTATTGATATTTAAGCTTGAAAATTTCTTCGGATTATCCTTTCTTCAAAGGATAAGTATTCTTTTTCTTTCATGACTTTTTTTGAAATTTCTATGTATAATTTGAGATGCTAAGACTCCTTCATTTATAGTCGTTTTTCAAATGACATGTGCATTGAAAAGAGGAACTACTTTTATGAGCATTCATTTCAAAAGATCTTCATATGAACTTTTATGATTCTTCTAAAAAGTTGCATCTGGTTCTTTATAATTCCTCTAAAAAAAGCTACACATTTACTTTTTGACTTATTCTTCTTTGGCTATTTCGTTTGCACTTATATATTTTCCTATTTTGTCTTGTACCATGTTTCTTGAATTAATTGTGAAAGTTAATTCTAGTCTGCAACTATACTCTATAATACAAGGAATAAACCATCTTTTGTTGATGAGTCATTCAATGTCAATGATTCATGTTGATTTCACCTCAGTGTGATTAAGACATTCTATTTTCCTCATTTCATCCAGACTTTGTCCCTAGAAGCATGCTTATCATATACATTAAGTCTCATGTTTTGCTAAAACATCAAGCATAGCCTAATGGCTTATCGTGATTGCATTGTCATCAGCGTAAGAGTTACTTGCCAGGTCCTTAAATGACAAAGGGTTATTCATGTCCTTGACCTCTTAGTCTGAGGTATGACATTGTGCCACTATGAATTAACTATGGATATACTCCAAGATTTTAACTCTCCTCCTTACAAGTCTTCTAATATCGAACTTGATGATTCACTATGTAAAACCACACACTAATAAAAGTTCGAAAGTCTATGTCGATGGTTAGACTATGTAGCATACTTTATCACACGCACCTACCCATTTTTACCCCACTTTCTTCTTTATAGTTTTTTGATTCAGTGTATAATACTAGACACTGATGAGAACTTGAAAAATCTGTGTTGATGGATATATTATGTAACGTTATGTATTACACGCACCTACCCACTCTCTCCTTAAAACTCTTCTATAAAAGAAGTTAATGATTCACTATATTTTCCATATACTGATAAAATTTCAACACACTATGTCAATGGGTACATTTAAAAACCAAAATGTGTTACAAGCATCATTCCCTTCTGGTCCATATTCTTCTAATCAAAGAAGTTCACGATTCACTGTCTCAAGTCAAACGTTGATGAGACCTCACAATACTATGTCAATGATTAATAGCACAATCACATGCTATCAATAAACATCACGATATACTAACAGTTTCCGCTGCAACTCATGATATGTTGATTATTTTTGCTACTATTATGTCTCACTGGTTCTTCTACTATCATCATTCTGGCATGTAGATGATGCCAAAAAGGGGGAAAAATTCTTTTCGTTCTAATACGTTGTCATTTGATCATTGATAAGATAGCAGACACTCTTGAAAGAAGAATATTATCTATTGGATTCAATAAAGTATTCATTTTCTAGGGGGGGGGGATATTTCTCATCCCAGAGGGAGCTGAAGCAGGAAGCAAGTTTTTCGAGATTTTTGAAATTTAAATTTTAACATTCTCAGATAAGGGAGATTGTAAGGTCAAGCATTATGATCTGATGAGTCAAAACACTCTCACATGCTGACCACTAGCGCTAGCACCAGCGACAACATCAGTGCAAGACTTCAAGTACTAGCACCAATGTATGATGTTCAGTACAGTTGTATTTTTTGTTTTATGTAATTATAGTATTATATTGTATTTTAGATAATTGATCCGATATCTTGATGATAAGGATCAGTTTACATATTTCAAGTAGATTAGAATTAATCCCTTGATTGAAGGGTTCTCTAGAATATATTAGTATATAATCATGTATTAGGGTAAAATCCTAATAAGGTCTTTGTGATGGCTAAGTGCCAATTGCTTTGTTCACCCATTCTCTTGGTGAGAGCTTTTCTTAGTGAAAACCATCTTTGTGATAATCTTCTTGTTCTTTTGTTCTTTATTATATCTTATTTGTATCCCATCAAACAAACGTACGACCTTCTTGATCTTTAGAAAGATAGCACCAATAATATCGTTGCCTATAATGGTTTACACCCAAACCCTATAAACTAAAAGATAACTTGAGAGAAAGAGAGAGAGTGAGAGGGAGCGAGGAAATTTTCGGCTAGGGTTTACCAAAAAATAGATGTATCAAAAATCACACCCTAAGTGGTCTATTTATAATTGTCAGTTAACTAGGATAAACCCTAATTTGAATTCAAATTTTAATATTATTTTAATTCAAATCAAATGCTTATCCTTATAAATACCTTAAGGCTTCCAAAATCTCTCCAATGAGCATCCAAAACCATCCAAGAACGGAACGATCTAGAATCCTTCATTTGCTCAACTATTAAGCAAGTATAGATCGACCCTTGTACCTCTAATTAATTCCAATCGACCCAAAACTAATTCCAAAGTAATTTTGATAAATTCTAAATCATTTTAATCAATTTCCACTAAATTTATTAATCATAATAAATTAATAAATCATTTCCTGTTTCTCCGAATGTCATTCTAATGTATTTCTAGTTATGTGGCCAGCCCAAAACGGACTTTGTTTTTAATTACAAGAATACACCAATAATTTACTAAAATAACCAAACTTGTTAAAATGGATCGGATACCAACTCTTGCATTTTAATCAAAAATTGAAGTCTGAAAACACTAAAATGAAAAAGTAAGCTACAAAATATTAAAAAAACTGATAACCATTTTAAGCCACTAAGGATCATTTTGCAAAGCATGAAAAGATTAAATGAACAATAGAAAGAAAAGATTACAATCTTTGAAGACTTTGATTCTCAAGGGAGATTGGACGTTGATGAATACGGCAAATACTCCAAACTAGAATCTCTCTAAAGGTATCCACCAAGATAGAGTAAATCACTTCAAAATGTTAGTCTTCACTTGTATTAAACTATTCTTAAGCCTTTAAGAACTTATACCAAATATGTATTAAAAGGAAAAGCAACTTAAACACTCAATTCTACACTACATAATGCAAGAGAGATGAGAGAAAATTACCATAGAAACATACGACCATATGGAGAAAAATAGAAGAATTGATAAGGGAAAAAACTAACTAGTTTTTCTCACATACCCTTCGTAATATACTACCTTACATGTACTAATGCACCATGCCTTTAAACAAATCATAGTAATGTCATGTAAGAAGTATAGGATGAAAAAATTAAACACTACACTTCACCTCTAACTAGTCATGAAAATTATGGATAGGAGAGAGGAGACAAGAGGTGATGTGTGTTTCACTATTTCTTCTAAATAGATAGTTATATACCAAATAGATGATTACACAAGGTATCTAAATAAATTGTAACTAACCTATCTATTCATATCATAACAATATAACTAGTTTTTTTTCTATTTTAATATTATTTACTAGAAACAATAATACCTAATTAGTTGTTAAAATATTATTTTCATAAAATAATAATTTTCTAATTAAATATAGGTGATGATAATATTTATTAATAATCAAATTACTCTACTGAATAATCAATGAATAGTAACTTTTTATAATGTATGACCCTATAGGATCATATGTCATTAGCAAATATCATTCTATAATGACTCTTAGGTATATAGATCTTTTAAAATGGCCCTTCTAGATCATACATCATTTAAACTCATGATCTTTTTAATATCCAGCTTTGTCTTTAATGTCTGGCCCTCGCTAAATGTTTTTTTTAACCTCTCATTTGAACATATAGTTGAGATATTTAATTCTTTAAACATTGTCTTCCTTTAATATTCATGAATACCTACAAACATATAAACATCAATATCAATAACTTCCAACTCTTCATCAACTATGTTGTCCCTTGTATTTGTGGCATGATTGATTAAAATTCCATGTTCATCTACATCCATAACACTATGAAACTCACTCATACCCACATTCACGTCATATATTATGTTTGAATCCTCTAAATTGTAGTCACTATCATCAAAACTATCTTTGTTGTAATTATCATAACCATTTCCACTATCATCATTAACTGGTCCATCAACATTATCTACTCCTAATTGAGCATCAAATACATCTTCAATATTGAATTCAACATCAAAGTCACCTTCACTATATAATTTAAAAAAATGGTTCAAATTCATCAAATCTCCCACTATGGAGTCCATCATTAGGTTACTGACTTGGTTTGTCCATATTTTGGAAGTTATAATCACCTGGTTCTTGAGATTCAACTTCACGATTTACTAAATTACCCTTGCACACTTCTTAATTTTTAATTTCATATTCCTCAACCAGTCCCTTATTATTGTCAATTTTACTCTTGGTTACTCCTTCTTGAGCATAATTTACATGACTTTGTTGGCTAACCCGTGACATTATATATGATATAATAGTCTTGGAATAATCATGGCTTTTACTATCTCTATTACATGTGACTGCTCAACTACACACTTGACATGTTCATTTAAATCAAGTTTTCTACTACGTTATGCCGCTTCTCTTATACCATGATTTCCTCTATTTAGTTCTAGTGACACGATGTCAGGTTCTAACTCCTCAATAAAAACTTTAGAGGGAGACGTAAAATAAGTAGGTACCTAGTTTTGTCTATTTTCAATGTATACTTTTTAAGAATCTATGTTTAGGGAGATATGAAACTATTTTAAGTACATGTTGGTTATTCCCTTAATGAAATAAGCCATTGTCTAAGCAGTAATTAGGGATACATAAATGGTAGTATAAGGTATGTTCAATTTGATACCTAAATTCCCAAACCATGTCATGAAGTTCATGTATTAAAAATAGATCAGTTTTCACATCGGGTATGTATAAATACTATTGTTAATGTATTTACTTGCAGGCAGGTTACTGAAGACACAAATATAGTGCATCTTCAAATTAGAATAATTTCTAATTAATTGTTAAAATATTATTTTCATAAAATAATAATTTTCCAATTAAATTAAGGTGTTGATAATATTTATTAATAATTAAATTACTCTATTAAATAATCAATTATTAGTAACTTTCTATAAGGTGTGATCCTATATAATCATGTGTTATTACCAGTTATCACTATTTAATGACTCAAAGGCATATAGATATTTCAAAAGGGCCCTCCTAGTTTGTACATCATGTAAACTTATGATGTTATTAATATCCATCTTTGTCTTGAATGTCTGATCCAGTGACCCAAACTAAATGATTTTTGTGAACCTCCCATGTGAGCATGTAGTTGAGCTACTTAACTCTTTAAACATTCTCTTCCTTTTATCTTCATCTAAACCTGCAAACTGATAAACATTAGTAGCAATAACCTCCAAATCTTCATCAACTATGTCATCCCCTGAATTTGTGGTATGATTATGTCACACCCCGAAAACCGAAGGCGGAAACATTTCCGGGGTTGACTCCACGTTGAGTATCAAATCCAATGTACATACCAAGTAAAGTAAAACAAACATTACATTACATATATGAAAGTTTTACATTTGTTTCAAAAGCATAAGTTATACAAGAGATACATAGTATATATGAACAACACGAAACGAGTCTTCTGAGAACTCCGTCTTCGCACAAAAGGATCTTCGGGTACCTGTCTAACACGGACCTGAGAATACAAGCGGTTTGAAAATCAGCATAAAGATGGTGAGTTCATAAGCGGTTAGTTTTTCTGAAAATGTACGAGTTCCTTTGGTTTCCTGAAAAAGTGATTATCCAAGAAAATCCCATATTTTCTTATGTAAAGTTAGTTTCCAAATCTGAAAGTAAAGTAAACGATGTACAATGAAAACATGATTGTTCTTGTGAAATGTAGTTCAGTTGTTTAACTTGTTACACTTTTCTAGTTACTTACTACTGTTACTCAGGAAAAACCCCATGTTCTCCTAACTGTGTGTGTGTGAATTATTACCAATTCTGATTATGTTCAATGTTCTCCCTAGGAAAACCCCATGTTTTCCTTGATTGTGTGTGTGTATCTTTACCGGTTCTGATTATGTTCAATGTTCTCTCCAGGAAAACTCCATGTTTCCCTGACTGTGTGTGTGCCTATCATTCTTGAACATACATTAGCTTTACTACGCACATAAAGCTAGCAATTGAGTCTAAAACGTTAATAATCTAGATTGCGAGTCCTTAACCATACTCAGACTGGATATAACTCGGACCATGGCCAGTATCCTTTTTATGACTTTTGTCACCCTTGAACCATTCGGTTCGGCTGTAGCTAGCAGCTAGGTGTGGGATTGTCAGTCCCGTATAGATCTATACACTCAAGCCACGCTCTCCTACGAACGAAGATTCTGGTTACAGGGTTAGCCCTTCACTATCTCGTGCCATGGAAGTGTTACAAGGACGTGTCTCCAATCGTTAAGATTACTCTTTACTTTTCGACTAGGAAAGTAGGATTTACGACTGACTATGTTCTACGTACCAGTCCTTTACACTCGAGCCTAGGTGTTTTATTAAGGACATTACACTTGAGCCTAGGTGTTATTTAATGATGACTGTCCTTTTACACTGGATCCTAGGTGTATTATTAAGGACATTACACTCGAACCTAGGTGTTATTTAATGATTACGGTCCTTTACACTCGATCCTAGGTGTATTATTAAGGACATTACAGTGATTTGTGTGTTATGATGGTATTTATCTATCACACTCGAGCCTAGGTGTATTGTTAAGGACGTACAAAAGTTTTATGTTTTCTAATGGAGTCTGTCTTTTACACTCGAACCTTAGTGTTTTATTACAGACATTACAATGGTTTATGTATTCTATCCGTTTAAGTGTGAACCATCAAATGCAAAGTACACAATATAACAGTGTATAATAAGAATTGAAAATCGGGTTAAAACAAACAACCATGCAAGTTAAAACAGTTTGTTAAAAAGGTTTTCAACTCTTAAAATGTACAATTTTGAAACCATTTAACTGAAATCATGTGATTGAGTATAAGATATTCTTGTACTTTTGCTTGTATTCCCCCCTGAAAACATTGAAAAACCATTGAAAAAGGGTAGGGGTATGAAGATACACGCGAGGTTCGTATGTAAAATGAAATGGCATACAAATATATCTAATTAGATTTACAATCTCTAATTAGATATGAAGATACACTCCAACGAACGAAAACACCTCAAAACGGGTGTTTGGAGTGACCCGGGTGACATCTACGGACGGGAATTGAAGCGAGGGACTTGGAATTTGAGTTTACTCCCCAAGAGTAAACTCCCTAATGATGTTTACGGCCTAAACACCCATTCCCCATGAGTTTACGGCCGTAAACTCATGGTGGGGTGGTTTATGGTGTTTAAGGGGTCACAAATGGATATTAACACTTGGAAATGCTTGGAATAATTTTACCTAAGGCTTGGAATGGATTAAAATCACCAATTGCAACACTTAAGGGAGTTTACGGCCTAAGCATGGGGTCTATGGCCGTAAACTCTCAAATCCTCTTGAATAATTGTTTTTAAGGTCCCAAAATTAATCACATGTGATTCTAAAAAATCCTACAAGCCTAGAAATGAATTTTGGGCACCATTTGACATCCTTTTAGGAGTTTACGGCCATGGGGAATGTTTTATGGCCATAAACTCTCAAATGTGGGGTTTTGATGTGTTTAAAGCCCTTAAACTATTTTTGGTTGGTTCTATGATTTATTCCAAGGCTTTTGGTGGTGTTGGATGGCTTTCTAACACCTTAGAAGTGAGTTTACACCCTTGTTTAAGGAGTTTACGGCCCAAGCACAAGCCTTGGCCGTAAACTCACACAAACCCTTCAAAATTTATGTTTAAAGTGATCTAGGTCCATTTCCAATATTCCAAAAATCATATCTAAGTCTTGTTTGTGTCATGGAAGGGTTAATTGGCTTAAAACCCCCTTAAATATGTGTTTACGGCCTAGGCACCATCCAGGGTCGTAAACTCATATACAAGGCTTTAATTCTTGGTTTGAGGCATTCTAATTCCATTTCATAAAGTCCTCTAGCCATATCCATAGTCCAATTGAGGTTTGGAAGGGTTTGTTGCTCCAAAAACCCCTTTTATATGAGTTTACGACCTAGGATTTTTTTAGGGCCGTAAACTCATGGTAATGGTCCTATTCCATGGTTTGAACTTGAATTTGAAGGCTAAAGAGGTTGTATAACAAATTAGGGAATGTACCTTGGTGATTTGAAGCCTTAAACTTGAGATTTTGACCCTTAAATCTAGTTTGCGGAGAGAGGTTGGAGTGATAGTTGTAAAATGGTGCAAAAGCTTCAAAATGGAGACTAGGATCTCTTTAAATAGTGTCCAAGTTCGGGACACGGTAGAATTCTACTCGATACCGGCGTTAGGCGGGGCTTTTGGTCGCACCCGGCCAATTTGCCGTAACCCGATATGGCTGATTCTAGAAATGTTTTGATCCTTAATATGAGACATTAGAATGAGTTCTAAGGGTATTAATACACTTATTAAGTCATAAAATAAAAGTCACATTAACGACTTAATTAAAGGTCGGAAACGGAAACGAAATCGGAAACGACGATTGGATGATCGGAACGGGTCGCGAGAAGCGTTACATTTAGGGATATGAATTTCGGGTTGTTCCATTATCCCCCCGTTAGAGGGAATTTCGTCCCGAAATTCAAAGATTCGAACACAGATCAAGAAGTGAAAAGAGATATAAGGATGAATCTACTGCTTCGGGTCTTCAAGCCCCTAAGTGAAATCGGGTCTCCACTTGACATTCTAGCGAACCCTCACTGTCAGGATGTGGCTTTGTTACGCATGGTTAACCTCTCAATCTACGATCTCAATTGATTCATACATGAAGGTTTGGATTTTTATTGGTTTTCATCTCCTCAAAAGAATTTACTAGGCTTTCGTCAGGTCGGCAACCCTTACGAATAAAGATGCGGAATACCAGATGGTTGCTACTGAGTCCTTAAGATAGCTCAGAGAGGGCTATGGAATCGATTCCTAACGAAGATCTCGAAGGGTCTAAGGTTCCACAAGTTAAGTTTTCCGCACTTCCCAAGACGTACTATGTCTTTCCAGGGTAAAACCTCCAACAAGTGGGTACGCTTTCACATGGTAGAGTAACTAAGGGTCCAATGGTTCTAAGGGAAACTTCTATGTGAGTCTACGATCGTAGCCGACGGGACCCAAAAATCGACAGGTTCCATGGGTGTTCCCGGTGTCGACTAATTCTTTATTGCCTTAGCTTTTGGAAGGATCTACAAGTATGAATGCTTTGCATATCTACATGACCAAGAAAATGGTTCGACCGAAGGGCGCCACTACTACCTCGTAGTGATCGTATCATGCCCTGATTGCTGACTTGCACACATTGTGCTTACTGAGGTTTGGTCACGAGGAAATTCCCGGGATTAGGTTGATGCGAGACTGGACTACGCGTTCGGAAAGAATTCTCAAGAATTCATTAGAAACAGCATCGGGAAAGGATCATAGACTTCTCGTTTCTCGATGATCACTCGGACGAGAGATACATGGGAAGACTTTTTAAGCTTTGATGTACGAAGATCATGAGAGTCGAGTCGGAGGAAGATTAGAACAAATGGCTTTCTCGAATCTAGGAAAGACAGCATGAATGAGGCTCGGTCATTACATGCTAAGGGTGACATCAAAGCATTTCATAAAAAGTTTGCTAATAGATCGAATGGAAAGGAATAATCACTCGGATTGAGAAAACAATCTACGAATACGATACAAGAGTTCTCGTTTTCATGTGATAGCCATCTCGAAGACATACATTTTCAGTTACTCGCAAACAAAGGGGGTTAGAAAAATGTTCAAATGGATGGTTAACGAATTTCTTTCGGTGCTAGAATCGAAAAGAATCACAGGCATATAAATTTAACGAGGGGAAATATACCTGTGGCAACGGTGGGATCAGTGGCTGTCTCCTCTTGTCCTATCGCTAGAACTCTTCCAGTGTTACCAGGTGTTACAGTCTTAGGACAGTTTCGCTTGAGATGTCCCACTTCTCCACAACCATAGCAGGCTCGACCAATGCCCGCTCCGCAAGTTTGACTTGTTGATTGAGTTGGTGTCTTACAGTTTTTCGCCATGTGACCCTTTATGCCACATTTGTTGCAAATTATCTCGATACATGGACCGGAAGGAAGATGATGATAGTTGCACTTGCCACAACTAGGAAGAGTTCCAGTATACCTACTGGTAGGTTTCCGAGTTGAGGATCCAACAACAGAAACAGTCGCAGGGGAAGTGGCAGCGTGAACTGCCATCGTTTGCTGTCTCTTTGAAGACTCGTGCGATGTCTGACTTTTCTCTTTCTTCCCAAATTTTCTTTTCTCCCCACTCCTCATTGTCGGCTCAGGAGTGGTAGTTGCCTCTTCAAGGTCTTCACTATGATCAATTAGGATCTGCGCTAAGCGTTTGGCGCTGTCATATATATATATATATATATATATATATATATATATATATATATATATATATATATATATATATATATATATCCGGCCTCGTGGCTATGACGTTTCCTTTCGTTGGCTGGGTCAGCCCCCAGATGAATCTTTCTATCTTCTTACTCTCCGGGGTAACCATTCCCGGGCAGAGTAATTCCAAGTCGTCGAATCTGGAAGTATAAGCAGTGATGTCGGAACCTTTCATCTTCAGGTTCCAAAGTTCGTGTTCTAACTTTTGCATTTCGCCCCGGTGGCAGTACTCAGCCAGCAGAAGTTCCTTCATGGGTTCCCAACCCATGGTGTTGGCTACTGATAAGGTTAGGGATTTGACTCGGCCGTTCCACCAAGTCAAGGCTTTGTCGATAAAGGTGCAGGCGGCAAACTTCACTTTGTCTGAATCTGAACAGGCGCAAATTTCAAAGATGAATTCGATCTTCTCGAACCATCGGATGAGGGAAATGACACCTCCAGTGCCATCAAAGGACGGGGGTTTTGCATTCATGAAATCCTTATAGGAACCCTCTTTCCAGGGTCCCTAACTACTTTCATGGTTTTGGGTTTGGGTACCACCTCCCGAACGACCGGAACCGCCAGAGTTCCGTTGAGACATGGCAGCTGTCACTGCGGCTGTAACAGCTGCCTGGAATACTACAGGATCAATTTGGGGAGGAGGTGGTGGCGGAGGGTTGTTGGTCTTGGAGCTGGGTCTCTTTCTTGGAGGCATCTTGATCTAATAAGATCAAGAAAGAGAGGATGATAAGTCCTCTGAATTGAATCAAGAGATATGACAGATATATCTTGAATAAGCGATAAAGCAGGATAGAATTATCAAGACAAGAAGATTGTCGCTAAGAGAATGATCAAAGAACAATGTATGAACGAGGATTTCTACCAAGGATTGGCTCGAGAAATACTCCCATAGTATTTCATGATTCGCTACGATACTAGCTCGATGTTTGTGGTATTAGGGTAAATTTTAGGCATGCCGCATACCACAGTCACTCCCAAGCACATGTTGGCCGTGTCTCGAATGAATATAGTTGGCCAGGCTATATTGATCCTAGACACGACTACATAACTGCCTAGGTTTAACCACAGCGTACACCACCCATTTACTTATGTTCTGTTCTACTTGTAGTTACGGATCTCGACGAGTCGGTATACTTATATACTTTCGAAAATACTTATACTTTGAAGGATACTTTAAGTTCAGAGCACTTAGGCCCCTTAATGTTTATAGTTTTATACCATGTAAGGTTTGGTATACTTCATTCACTGTAAACAAGGGCTCTGATACCAATCTGTCACACCCCGAAAACCGAAGGCGGAAACATTTCCGGGGTTGACTCCACGTTGAGTATCAAATCCAATGTACATAGCAAGTAAAGTAAAACAAACATTACATTACATATATGAAAGTTTTACATTTGTTTCAAAAGAATAAGTTATACAAGAGATACATAGTATATATGAACAACACGAAACGAGTCTTTTGAGAACTCCGTCTTCGCACAAAAGGATCTTCGGGTACCTGTCTAACACGGACCTGAGAATACAAGCGGTTTGAAAATCAGCATAAAGCTGGTGAGTTCATAAGCGGTTAGTTTTTCTGAAAATGTACGAGTTCCATTGGTTTCCTGAAAAAGTGATTATCCAAGAAAATCCCATATTTTCTTATGTAAAGTTAGTTTCCAAATCTGAAAGTAAAGTAAACGATGTACAATGAAAACATGATTGTTCTTGTGAAATGTAGTTCGGTTGTTTAACTTGTTACACTTTTCTAGTTACTTACTACTGTTACTCAGGAAGAACCCCATGTTCTCCTAACTGTGTGTGTGTGTCTGTGTGAATTATTACCAATTCTGATTATGTTCAATGTTCTCCTCAGGAAAACCCCATGTTTTCCCTGATTGTGTGTGTGTATCTTTACCGGTTCTGATTATGTTCAATGTTCTCTCCAGGAAAACTCCATGTTTCCCTGACTGTGTGTGTGTGCCTGTCATTCTTGAACATACATTAGCTTTAATACGCACATAAAGCTAGCAACTGAGTCTAAAATGTTAATAATCTAGATTGCGAGTCCTTAACCATACTCAGACTGGATATGACTCGGACCATGGCCAGTATCCTTTTTATGACTTTTGTCACCTTGAACTATTCGGTTCGGCTGTAGCTAGCAGCTAGGTGTGGGATTGTCAGTCCCGTATAGATCTATACACTCAAGCCACGCTCTCCTACGAACGGAGATTCTGGTTATCGGGTTAGTCCTTCACTATCTCGTGCCATGGAAGTGTTAAAAGGACGTGTCTCCAATAATTAAGATTACTCTTTACTTTTCGACTAGGAAAGTAGTATTTACGACTGACTACGTTCTACGTACCTGTCCTATACACTCGAGCCTAGGTGTTTTATTAAGGACATTACACTCGAGCCTAGGTGTTATTTAATGATGACTGTCCTTTTACACTGGATCCTAGGTGTATTATTAAGGACAATACACTCGAACCTAGGTGTTATTTAATGATTACGGTCCTTTACACTCGATCCTAGGTGTATTATTAAGGACATTACAGTGATTTGTGTGTTATGATGGTATTTATCTATCACACTCGAGCCTAGGTGTATTGTTAAGCACGTACAGATGTTTTATGTTTTCTAATGGAGTCTGTCTTTTACACTCGAACCTTAGTGTTTTATTACAGACATTACAATGGTTTATGTATTCTATCCGTTTAAGTGTGAACCATCAAATGCAAAGTACATAATATAACAGTGTATAATAAGAATTGAAAATCGGTTTAAAACAAACAACGACTCTGCAAGTTAAAACAGTTTGTTAAAAAGGTTTTCAATTCTTAAAATGTACAATTTTGAAACCATTTAACTTAAATCATGTGATTGAGTACAAGATATTCTTGTACTTTTGCTTGTATTCCTCCCCCCCCTGAAAACATTGAAAAACCATTGAAAAAGGGTAGGGGTATGAACTCACCGGATGCGGATATGTGTCGATTTCGGATGCTAAACATCGAATCGAGGCCTGATAACACGCGAGGTTCGTATTTAAAATGAAATGGCATACAAATATATCTAATTAGATTTACAATCTCTAATTAGATATGAAGATACACTCCAACGAACGAAAACACCTCAAAACGGGTGTTTGGAGTGACCCGGGTGACATCTACGGACGGGAATTGAAGCGAGGGACTTGGGATTTGAGTTTACTCCCCAAGAGTAAACTCCCTAATGATGTTTACAGCCTAAACACCCATTCCCCATGAGTTTACGGCTGTAAACTCATGGTGGGGTGGTTTATGGTGTTTAAGGGGTCACAAATGGATATTAACACTTGGAAATGCTTGGAATAATTTTACCTAAGGCTTGGAATGGATTAAAATCACCAATTGCAACACTTAAGGGAGTTTACGGCCTAAGCATGGGGTCTATGGCCGTAAACTCTCAAATCCTCTTGAATAAGTGTTTTTAAGGTCCCAAAATTAATCACATGTGATTCTAAAAAATCCTACAAGCCTAGAAATGAATTTTGGGCACCATTTGACATCCTTTTAGGAGTTTACGGCCATGGGGCATGTTCTATGGCCATAAACTCTCAAATGTGGGGTTTTGATGTGTTTAAAGCCCTTAAACTATTTTTGGTTGGTTCTATGATTTATTCCAAGGCTTTTGGTGGTGTTGGATGGCTTTCTAACACCTTAGAAGTGAGTTTACACCCTTGTTTAAGGAGTTTACGGCCCAAGCACAAGCCTTGGCCGTAAACTCACACAAACCCTTCAAAATTTATGTTTAAGGTCCATTTCCAATATTCCAAAAATCATATCTAAGTCTTGTTTGTGTCATGGAAGGGTTAATTGGCTTAAAACCCCCTTAAGTATGTGTTTATGGCCTAGGCACCTTCCAGGGCCGTAAACTCATATACAAGGCTTTAATTCTTGGTTTGAGGCATTCTAATTCCATTTCATAAAGTCCTCTAGCCATATCCATAGTCCAATTGAGGTTTGGAAGGGTTTTGTTGCTCCAAAAACCCCTTTTATATGAGTTTACGGCCTAGGATTGTTCTAGGGCCGTAAACTCATGGTAATGGTCCTATTCCATGGTTTGAACTCGAATTTGAAGGCTAAAGAGGTTGTATAACAAATTAGGGAAGGTACCTTGGTGATTTGAAGCCTTAAACTTGAGATTTTGACCCTTAAATCTAGTTTGAGAAGAGAGGTTGGAGTGATAGTTGTAAAATGGAGCAAAAGCTTCAAAATGGAGACCAGGATCTCTTTAAATAGTGTCCAAGTTCGGGACACGGTAGAATTCTATTCGATACCGGCGTTAGACGGGGCTTTTGGTCGCACCCGGCCAATTTGCTGTAACCCGATATGGCTGATTCTAGAAATGTTCTGATCATTAATATGAGACATTAGAATGAGTTCTAAGGGTATTAAGACACTTATTAAGTCATAAAATAAAATTCACATTAACGACTTAATAAAAGGTCGGAAACGGAAACGAAATCGGAAACGGCGATTGGATGATCGGAACGGGTCGCGAGAAGGGTTACATTTAGGGATATGAATTTCGGGTTGTTACAGATTATTCAAAAATTTCATGTTTATCTACATCCACAACACTATGAAACTCACATATATCCACATCCACGTTATATAGTATTCTTGACTCCTCGACATTGTAGTCACTGTCATCAGAACCATCTCCACTATCATTATCATAACTATTTCCACTATCATCATTAACTAGTCCCTCAACATTATCTATTCCTACTTGAACTTCATATACATCTTCAACCTTGTATTTAACATCAAAGTCACCATCACTGTATAATCTTCAAAAAAAATGGTTCAAATTCATCAAATCTCCTGGCATGTACTCCACCATCAAGTTACTAACTTCATTCCCCTATATTTTGGAAGCTATAATAAATATGGTAAGTTTCAACAGGTTCTTGAGATTCAACTTCATGATTGACTAAACTACCCTTGAACACTTTTTCCTGAGTTTCAATTTCATATTCCTAAACCAATCCCTTACTATTGTAAATTTTACCCTTGGTCACTCCTTCTTGAGCATCATTAACATGAATTTGTTGGATAACAAGTGACATTATATATGGTATAATAGTCTTTGAATAATCATGGCCTTCATCCATATCTATTACGTGTCACTACTCAACTACATACTTGACTTGTTCATTTAAATTAAGCTTTCTACTACATGATCCCTATTCTCTTTTACCAGGATTCCTCTTATTTAGTTTTGGTGACACGATGTTAGGGTCCAACTCCTCAATAACAACTTTGGAGGGAGAAATAAAATAAGTAGGTATCGAGGTTTGCCCATTTCCAATGTATATTCTTATAAATCTACGTTTAAGGACATATGGAACCAATTTAACTACATCTTGGTTATTCCCTAAAGGAAACAAGCCATAGTCTAAGGAGTAATCAAGGATACATAAATGGTAGCATAAGGTGTGATAATTTTGGTACCCTTATTCTCAAACGAAGGCCATCAAGTTCATGTAATGAAAATAGATCAGTGTCAACATCATCTATGTATGATACAATACCACCAATGTATTTTCTTACAGCTGGCTTGGTGAAGACATAACTATAGTGTATCTTCAACGTGGAATAAATGTCATAGCCTTCTGCTAACACAATATGTTGGGGGTCAGAAATGGCATCGACCAAGTCAGCGTATGATGGCCATTGTGCCGCAATAGAATGCCTTGTCCTGGAGGGTTGAATGCCCTATATGGGTTAGGTTGCGCCCTTTCTAACACCAATTGCTTTTAGATCAACCGGTAGCGCTAATGTCCAACAAGTGGTATCATAGCCAGTAGCGAGGGTTCGATTCTCTCAGGGAGCAATTTCTGAGGGGGTGAATTGTTGGGGGTCAGAAATGGCATCGACAAAGTCCTCACACGATGGTCTTTATGCCACAATCGAATGATTGGTCCTAGAGGGCTAAATGCACTATATGGGTTAGGTTGCGCCCTTTCTCACACCAATTGGTTTTAGATCAACCGGTAGCGCTAACATATACTCCCTCCTATTATTTTAATCAAATGGAATTTGATGCGCCTTCCTCCACAATTGTCTGACCCCCAGAGTGAGCTACTTATTCTTCGGTCTTGTATGGGTATTGCTAAGCTTTTCTTTGGGTTGAGGATGTGCCAACCCATTCACATGGAGGAGACGGCAATATTCTTTGACAATGGATTGCACGGGGCGATTGAGGACATTATGGTTTGTGGGGGGCCTTTCTTTGGTGACATACAATGGTGAATTGCTTCCTTACCCATTAGGTTTGGGGGTTTGGGTTTATACTTGGCAGTAGAGGCTACCTCCTATGCTTTTGTTGCCTCAAGGGCCCAATCTTGGGTATTGCAAGACCACATCTTACGGGATAGCGGTATACATGGTATGGATTATGATTATGATTGTGCCTTGGCATCCCTTCGCAACAAGCTTCCAAATTTTGACCTTAACAATTTTACTACTAAAGACACCGCCCCCTCCACCCTAAATCCCATAATACACTGGCAAGTACCCTTTTTCGTAAAATTGTCCAAGATATGGAAGCGCATCTCGACATGAAGGCTCGGCAGAAAGCGGTTTTCTAGTGCTTACGTGCACCACATGCTCAAGATTTTCTTCTGGCTATCCCTATAGATGGGTTGGGCCAACACATGTCTCCCATGGAGTATCGTACTATTCTCAAATATCGACTCATGATTCCCATATTCCCAGCTGATCGCAAGACATGTTTGGACTCTTTTGGAGGGCATGCAGTTCACTGTAAAGAACTCCCCGGGTTCAAATACAAGCACGATATGGTTAGGGATGTTTTGTTTGACATATTTAAGCATGTCGGGGTTTCCGCTAAGAAAGAGGCACCTGTTAATTTCTTGACTGACCCGACAGAAAGAAGGTCAACCCTCAGACCGACTGACATTTTGATTTTTGGATGGGCCGGAGGGAAACACGCATGTGTGGATCTTACAGGGGTATCCCCTCTAGTGGGCCTAAGGGATGGGGGTTTCACGGCGGGACATGCTGCTTTAAAAGCAGCTGCAAGCAAAGTCACTAAACATGAGAAATCGTGCATGGAAAATCAACACGTGTTCATACCATTTGCATTTGATACGTTTGGTTTCCTCGCACCGGATGCGATAGAGCTTCCTAAAAGAATACAACGAGTCATGCATAGTAATGTTATATCCCTTAGATCTTCGGATGTAGTCTTTAAAAGAATTAGTTTTACCATTCAAAAAGGCTTAGCGGCACAGCTTGTTGCCCGTTTGCCATCTCACTCATTGTATGATGACAATTAAAATTTTATTGCATATTTGAAAGTCAAAAAAAATCACAAAGACCTTTAACAAGGTTTTTAAAGTTAGGGACTCTATCCAGAACTTTTAGAAACCACATAGACCATTTATGAAGTTTTGTCGTATATTTATTCATATATATACTTTTTTCTTCTTCTAAACATATAATTTAAAGACATGTTCCATTAACATGCGAAAATAATGATACTAGTTTGATCAAGTATATTAAAAAAAATATAGAATATTATATATATATATATATATATATATATATATAAGTTCTGTTGAGATTACGGAAAAAATAAAGAACTTGATATTCAACTTCAGCCAAATATTTTTCATTTTCTGCTTTAGCACTCCAGCATATCGACACGACGAGAGAGTTATATTTATAAACTATTATGCAGCGCCACCCGTTCTGTTTTCCCCTATCACCTTCCCTACCACTACAACCACCACCGCCACGACCACCAGGGCCACCTCTGTCACCAACCGCCTCTACCACCATAACATCCATCACCTATATCACCGCCACCAATGACACCAATATCTTCTCTGTCACCAACAACCATAATCAAATAAAATTAGTCATTGTGTGAATAGACATTTATGTATAATTATTTATGATTAGGCATATATGTATAAACTTGTATCTTTATATACTTATAAAGGAAGCATTTTTCCTTTCACCACATTTATTTGAAACTCCCATGATTCATTTTACTCAAACCATATTCATTTAAAACCTCTTATTTGAATAAATATCACTCAAAAGTCTCTTAATAATGATTTACCTTTCAAATGTTTTATAACTTATATATTATGTTTAATGAGCAATTAATGGATAGTCTACTATAAAAGGTCAATCTCTTTGAGTAGACACATAAATATCAATCACATACATAATTCACAAAGAAAACAAGTCTAAAGGTTTTTGTATTGGTTTGAAGGTTTTGGACCATTTTTCGAGCCACATTATTATGTTAAAGTTTTTAATTTGTAAGTTTGTTATATAATAATTTTTTTTTCTTTGTTTAAGTATTCTTTTAAGACAATCATTTTATTTTATGGTTGAAATTTTAATTTAACTAGGTTATATTCATGTTATTGATCATATTGTATATATGTTTTTATGTTTGTGTTGCTTTCAAAGTAATAATTAAATTAAAAATCATGGATATGTCATATTATCCATATTATCCATGTAAGTCTATTTTAAAATGCAAATTGTCTATTTTATCACTTTGTATTTTAGTATATGTTTAACATTTTAAGTATAATAATAAGTGTTTATTTGAAAATTTTCTTTCACTTATTATTAATAATAAGTGGTTTTAAAATTAACGAACAATAGTTATAAATAATAAAATCAAATTATAAAAATCATGGATATTTCATATTCCATGCAAGTCTCTTTTGAAATGCAAATTGTCAATCTTATCACTTTATTATTTAGTATGTGTTTCATATTTGAATAATAATATTAAGTGTTTCTTAAAAGTCTTCTTTAACTTAATAATAATAATAATAATAATAATAATAATAATAATAATAATAATAATAATAATAATAATAATAATAATAATAATAAGCGGTTTAAAATTAATAAACAATAATTTTAAATGATAATAACATCGAATTAAAAATTACATAACGTTAGCTACAAAAAAATTCTATTTTAAATGAACATCATTAATGAAATTAGAAAATAAATACATGAGTAACAATTTAAATTAATTAGTCAAAACAATTGTTAAAAATAATACTAAATAAATAATTATATTTAATGTAGTTAATGAGGAAGGTGGGTTGATGTTAATGAATATTATTGTTCAAAATAGTTAAAATTATATATATATATATATATATATATATATATATATATATATATATATATATATATATATATATATGTGTAAAAATATTATGTCAAAGTTAATGTCAATAACAAAACCATTATCAACATATATTTTTCAATATTCTAACAATATAGATTTAACCTGCGCCGCGCAAGCGCGAGAATTCGTCTAGTATTCATATATAATTATACAATTTTGTCATATACTCATTTATGATTAGGCATTATCCCGTCGTGTCGGTACGCTAGTGCGTTAGGGTTGCAAATGAGAAATATGTGGTTGGGTATGAATCTGAATAGCTCTATTTTTATTTTCAGAATCTCAATGGAACCGTCCTCTCCCTCTCTCTCTCTCTCATTATATATATATATATATATATATATATATATATATATATATATATATATATATATATATATATATATAGGCTTAGGTTATTTTGTTTTGACTAAGTATTGTGTGCCAAAATGCACAGATCTGGACCAATGGATGAAATTAATCAATGGACATGATTTGAGAGTGTATGATGTTACAATAGGGTAACATGTAGCATATAATCACACAATTTTAAGCAAAAGGGTATTTTGGACAATTAACTACATTTATAAAAGGAAATTTTCGGATTTTTAGGGATGATTAATTATCCTAATTTACAAAAATCTGAATTTTTTAATTAATTCAATTTCAATTTTTTACCAATTTTATTCTGTCAGAATATTTTTTGTTAGAATGATGCTCTTTCAGAATTTTATTCTCATAGAATATTATTTTGTTAGAATGACAGAATGTCAACCATAAACTAGTAAATATATTTTCGATTTTATTCTTGCAGAATATATTTCCAATGCAGATATTTGATTTGAGAAATAAAAAAACAAATTCATTCATATTATTACAGACTAATATCCTTATACATTTAAAATAGTTATACATATTCTAAAAGAATATCATCAAAGATGAATAAAAATCTTAAAAAATAGCATTCTTGAATATACAATTATTGAACAAATACACTTGATCTTCTTCAGTGGTCCGTATAATCCACTTGATCTTCGCATATATATATATATATATATATATATATATATATATATATATATATATATATATATATAGTTGTTGTTGAACTCGATTCCAAATATTTTTCTTGTATAATCAATATTGAATTCCTTCTCTATGCAATTCTGAAAGAATAAGATACATTACTCGTTAGTATTACCCGTTAAACAAATATACTAGTTAACAAACATTCGTAAAGACATTCTAACATAATACATTTATATAAATAAATTCTGACAGAAAACATTACAAAATGCTCTTAAATAACATTCCTTTAAAAATCTTTTGCGAATAATAGGCATCAAATTGATGATTGTTACTAACATCATTCTAAAAGACATTCTGCAAGAATGATTCATTTAAGTTGTAACGAAAAAAACATACTATAAATTCTAAAGTACACAATACAACCATTCTAATAGAATGTCGCAGACATTGAAATTCTATCAAAATACATATAAACAATTAACCAAAATTCTATCATAATGCATATAAACAATTAACCATTCTAATAGAATGTGGCAGACATTGAAATTCATTTACACAAGTATCTGAATTCCAATTGAAATTCTTACTAACAATTAACAAATGGTTTATTTTTACACCAAATAACATGACCAGAACCAGTAAAAAAAACCTAGATTTCAACTATGCATTTTATCGAACACTTGGTGTGCTTCTTCAATTTCTTCAAAAAAAATTAGTGAGAGTCTTATCAATTCAGTTTCTTGGTGGTCAAGAACTGGAGATACAACTAAAAAACATGTTATGATTAGTACAAGAGCATACCAATTCAGTTTCTTGGTGGTGTCGTTGACGACCTAAAATCCCCTGTTGCCTTTGTTTTCACCTCCTTTTGCAGACTCCACAACAGGCACCGAGCACCTCTTCACCGCCATCTGCTGCTATTGCTTTTCCCCGATTTCTGTTCAACATATTGATTTAGTTCAAACACAAAATCAATTAATAAGATTAGAATCGATTGTGATGACAGATGACTCAATTAGCGATAAACGATTTCATGGAATCGATATTTTCCTCATCCTCCTCCTTCGAATTAGTGAATCACTGGAGGTGCTTCCCGATTTCTGATTCCAATCGTGTTTCTCCTCCTTAATCCGACGAAGATGAGCACAGGGGGATCTTCCCGTTGATCTTCTTTGCTGCCGATGACGGGAGAGGAACGAAGAACCGTTGACTGCCTTCCTTCGCATCTTCCTCCATTGAAGAATTTTTCATTCGCATCTTCCGGTTGGTGAACTAGGAGTGAAAAGGGTTTGAGGATTCTGGAGGTTTTATTAGACAGGATTTAAGAGAGAGAGGCTAGGTCAAACATACATATTCTATTTCCTTAATTGCAAGATTCAATTAAATTATTTCCTTAATTAAAAGTATAAAAGGTCCAAAATACCCTTAAATGATTTATTTAATTGTTTATTATTTCTTGAATTCTCATTGGTGCATTTAGGCACATAATACTTACTAAAAACATTTGAACCTAGCTCCATATATATATATATATATACACACACACACACACGCACAGATATATAGAATTTCTTTTGAAAACTTAAAGACTTGCAAGAACCCGAAAACTACTAATCCACTCAGCATTTTTCAAAACCAATACCAACATTAGACTGAAAATGGTGCGTCTATGTGAGATCCAGACTCAAAAAAAGATTTGAAGAACTATTTTTTGTGTGGATATGTGCATATATGAATGTGTTTGCATGCACATTTATTTGTTTTTTGGTATTTGACGTTTTCAAGTTGCAATTCTTTTAAACATTGATATTAGAGTTACATTGGTTTGTTGGTATTGAAAAAATTTAGAAAAAAAAATACGAAACGTGCATATATACATGTGTATGGACATTCGAATTTGCATATATGTACATTTAAAAAAAAGTGACTTTAAACCTAAATATTGTTTAGACGTAGCATTTGAGACTAATGAAGGTCTTCGTTTTGAAAAATCATAAACAAATTAAGAGGTATCGGGTTCTCTCAAATTATATATATATATATATATATATATATATATATATATATATATATATATATATATATATATATATATATATATATATAGGGTTGACATTGATTGAGAACTTATAGTTTTCTGAGTACCTGAAAACTAAAAGTGGAGCGATGTATTAAAACTAATTCATTAAGGGCATGATCGTTATAATACCAATACAACTTAATTTTTTGTATTATTGCAAATATTAATAAAAAACTCTCAAACTAACATTTAAAAAGAAAAAACTTTAATTTTTTAAAAAAAAAAACGGATTTTTTCTAAAATACTGAAATTTTTTCAAAAAATGTGCAATTTTTTTTAAAATGTGCATTTTTATAAAAATATAAATTTTAAAAAATCATTAAATTTATAAAAAAAAAAACTAAAATATTTATAAAAAAACTTTATTTTTTTAACAAAAAAAAATCAACATTTTAGGTGCATATATGCATATTTTTTTTTTCAAATGAAGATATGCATATTTCTTATACTATAATATTCGTAAGTAAATCATAAAAAATCTCATTTTTATTAATCAATCTATAAACATAATAGTACGACTATTTTATTCGATATAAAATAAAAAACAAAAAGTAAAAAATGTTACGAAGATTCACAGTGTTATCATTTCTTTATATCAAGATTTTCATATTTTTCTTCAATTTATCACTTTTCACATGTTCAATATTTTCCACAAATTCTTCAAAATCTACAAGAAAATTAAAAATTTGATTAATGCAAGAAGACTCACAAAAATGCACATGTAATTTACATCTGAATTACATGTGATTAATATGTTAATTACATATGAATCACATATAATTCATATGTGATTCACTTCTAAATCACATGTAATTCATATACACAAGTAATTCTTATCTGATTCACTTGTGAATCATATGTAATTCATATGTGATTCACTTGTGATTTACATGTGAATTACATGTGATTAATATGTGAATTACTTGTGATTTACATGTGAATCACATATAATTCATTTGTGATTCGCTTGTGCATCACATGTAATTCATATGTGATTCACTTTTGAATCACATTTTACTCATACGTTATTAACTTGTTATTTACATGTAAATCACATGTAATTGATATGTGATTTACATGTGAATCATATGTGAATTACATATGATTTACATGTAATTCACATGTGAATTTCATGTTATTTACATGTGAATAACATTTAATTCACATGTGAATTACATGTGAATCACATATAATTCATATATGAATCACATGTAATTCATATGTGATTCACTTGTGATTTACATATGAATTACATGTAATTCATATGTTTATACATGATAGCATAAGGTTGGATGAATTTCACATAGACGCACATTACTAGATAAATATAATTTTGGAGTAAATAACAGTAAGATAGTGGAAATTAAAATTATCTAAGCTAAACTACTAATCACCTTAATTTCTTGAGTGAATCATGCTTTTTTGGGATAACCTAGATGCAAGAGGTACCACAAAACTCCTTCAGCAGTTGAATCTGTTGTATTTTTCATGTTGAATTGAGGCTTTCCATTACACTCAACAATGGTCAATGACTTTGAGTCTTCTTTCATCTCAACAACTGCCTTATAGGTGAACCTGTTTCATGTTTTTCAAAAAGAGATTGGAAGCATCTGATGATAACTAACCTGCAAGATTGTCCAATGATTATAGTTTTTTAGTGGTTCCACGATAGAAATAGAAGTTTCAGAATTCAAGTGATTTGACAAATTTACTGGAAATTCACCAAGAATGCTATATCTTCCTGATCCATGCCGAAAGACATTAGTCATACACTATTACTAAATAAGGATATTACCAAATAAATCATTAGTGGACAGTATATAATGTGTTCCAGTTGTGGAGTATGGAATGCTCATTGATGGAAAGTGCTATCCAAAGAACACAAAGATATTACTAAATAAATCACTTCAGACTCTATGTCTCTTCATGGTAGCAAAGAGTAGTATTGTGGACCTAGATTTTGGGGGGACATATTGTTTGGCCTTAATGTAGTACTAAATTAATAATATTATCCTAATTGAGCTACATAACCCTGAAAAGTAATACTAAATAGATTGCAAAGTACATAAGTGAATTTTACTGAATATTTAGTAATAACAACTCAAGAACTGACTTCATTAGCTCCCTATTGATGAGCTTTAGTTAGATTCTTAATGGTTTAGAAATGAAAAACTCTCCCTTTTCTAAACTCCACCTTCTAAGCAGAATTTATTTCATGATATCCATTAGTAAAAAAAAATTTTGCTCACGAATCAGTCATTAGTTTTTGTCTATAATATTTAGGACCATTTCATTTAAAACACAGGTAAAAAACGAAACTACACCTAATTAATTCGAAACAGAAGGAGTAGCAACAAATAGAATAAAGATACGAAAACATCATTGCATCCAAATAATTTACTTAAAAACACACTCATAACTTGATATATATCAGACATTCGATAGTTTTTTTCCCTAAAACCTCACAATGATACATTATTGCGCATACTTGTCACCATAAAAACAACTAAAACTATTGCGTACAATCCAACAGATATACAGCTAGTTGTGTGTGCGTCTGTAATATAGAGCAAGTAGAATGGATAAGTACCTAAAGAGCTTGAAGACCAGAGAAGTTGAATTGGAGTCTTTCATTGGACGTGAAATCAACGGAGGTGGTGGAAAAGGAGGAGGAATTTATGTGTGCGATTTTGTTGAAATCGACAGTGATTTTGGTGGAAATCGACTGTGATTTTAGTGGAAATCAACAATAATTCTGGTTCGTCATCAATCTTCACTGTATGTGTGTGAGTTTCATCTTCGGTGACGTGACGGGTACTCCGACTATCAATGATCCACCATCGAACGATTTAGGCCTTTAGCGATCTACTGTTGCAATCGAACAGGAAAATGAATGACATCAGTCTCTTGGCTCGTGGATTCATTACCGATTCATAGAATGCACGACAAAGGAAGAGGGTGAGTGATCATCAACGATATGCATGGTGACATTGGTTATGGTGAGAGAGAAAGAGATTGGACGTTATTCTTAGATTAGCTTTTAAGGATGAATTTATCTCATATTTTAATGCCAATAACATCGCTGGGTCAAAAAAACATAGATACCCCTGTGCCACCTTTTTTTCATATATTTGCAAAACTGCCATAAAAAATCTCATCCCTCCATTTTTTTATCTGATGGTCTAAAATTAGTTATTGGGTTCTCGGAAAACTATAAGTTCTCAAATGATCATTCCTCAATATATATCGGGTCCGGTTCCAGTGAGAACTCGTGAGGACACCTTAAAAAATTGAAAAAAAAATACAAATCATAAAATCGAACATAGTACTATATTTGAGAGAAAAAAATGAATTTTTTTGGATCATTAAAGTTGAATAATGGATCATAAAAAACGAATCGTAAATAACGATTTATGATTCAATTTAAATGATTAAAAAAAATTTAATTTTTTTTTCTATCAAATATAGTACTATGTTCGATTTTTTTATTTGTATTTTTTTACAAAAAAATTTCAACTTTTTTAAGTTGACCTCACGAGTCCTCAACGAAAAAAGAGTACTCACATGATATATATATATATATATATATATATATATATATATATATATATATATATATATATATTTATATATACACACACCGTATATTATACGTATTTGATAAACAAAAATTAAATATAAAAGTTTAAACAAAAAATTTATTTAACTTATGAAATTTTAGATTTAAAATTTAAAATTTAAAATTTGAATTAAAAGGAAACATATTAAATATTACATGAGTACTAATATTGTAATTTATTGATTATTTTCAATTATGACAATTATTAATTGAAGTTTAAATATAATATATTAATTAAGAAAAAATAAAAATATAAGAAAATGACAAATGGAAAAAACATTTTATCAAAAATACCAAAAAATGACATGTGTCCAAATTAGTGAGAAAGTGACATGTGGCAAAATTATTTTCAGTTATTAGGGATGATATATATATATATATATATATATATATATATATATATATATATATATATATATATATATATATATATATATATATATATATATAATATATAATCAAACCTTTTTTATAAATAATATTATCGAAAATTTATATATACAGTAAGAGGGATGAAATATTTTGTTATTATAGTTGGTTCAAACAGCTATTTTCAAATATATGTGAAGTCAACAATTATGTTATCTCCATACTCTTTACAACCCCAAAATATCTAAATTTTTTAATCGAGTACAAGTTAGAGTAAGGTCGAAATCGAGGTAGGTCCAAGAATAGATGAACTTCGAAGGTGGCTACACTGTTCAAATTATTGATAGTTGATGTAAGTGGTTCAGTTGTTAGTTGGTGTAAGTGGAGGAACATATATTTTTAAACGTACGTTCTTTTAAATAAATTGTTCACTACTTTAAAAGAAACACTATTATGAAATTTTGTAAATAAATATGTCAAAGTGATGCTATGCAATAATAAAGAGGTTTAAATAAGAGTAATTTTATATCTATCCCTAAATTTTTTCGTGTATCCAAAGTTATGAATAGAAGAGGATGTTTACCTTTATGATTTAACAATTTATGTGAGTAAAAGTTCATATAATAGCATCTTTAAATAATATAATATTTTCAAAAAGAAAATTATAAATATAACTTTAAATTTCATTGTTGATCAAACATGAACTAATACTCAATAGTTAAAACATCAATTCTACTATATAAATGTTATGTTTTGCGTACTAGATAAAAAGTTAGCTATTATATGATAAACTAACTTATATAATATGTTAGATTCAATTTTAAATTTATAAATGATGGCTAAAGCATACTGGATAAGTGTACTATCATATTATAGTTTTGAAAAGAAATAATGTAAAACTCTATGGGTTTAAAGCCAAAATCAAAATCAAGAATGCAAATAAATCATATTGGAAAGTTGAATATGGACAATAAAGCAAACAAGTTGAATCCTTAATGATTATGCATCTTGGTCCTTCATATTCTTGATCCAAATCAACCTTTACGCCTTGAAATCGTTTTATGGACTCTCAAAACAACACCTTTGGTGTTTTTCTTTTGGTTTTCCTATCGATTGATAAAATTTCAAAGGAAAATGGATATTTATAGATTTTTTGTCGATATAGTGTATGTGGCGCGTAGGTGCGTTGGACATGTCTCGTGCAATCTAGCTTCCCGAACAATTCAGTGTCTTAAAGAAAATCCACGTAGGAGTCAAATTCTTTGGTCAATGTATCGCATAAGAGGATATGGTGTGGCGTGTTGGTCTTTTTTTTAGCACTTTTCAAACCCAATCCAACTTTAGCTCCATTTTGGACCCTTTCCATCTATCATCCCATTTAATCAGTAAAAATTAAATTTAAGCATATTAAGTACATTTATCTTTATTAGCATCAAAATATAGAATGAATGCATATGATATTGCATCAAATAACTAACCGAGTAAATAGGTGATATCATGATAAAATATAAAGTTTGGCAAAACAAGATGATAAACTAGCTGAAACATTAGGGATGAACATCAGAACCGGGTATCCGCTTTTGGAACCGGAACCGTCTCGGAACTGCCGGTTTTGGAACTGGAACCGCCTTATCCGCTTTTGGAACCGGAACCGCCTCGGAACTGCCGGTTTTGGAACTGGAACCGCCTAAGGCGGTTCCGGTTCTGGTTCTCATTTTTTCGGAACCGCTACCCGCTGGGTACCCGCCGGAACCGGTTTATATATATATATATATATATATATATATATATATATATATATATATATATATATATATATATATATATAGTGTGTGTGTGTGTGTGTGTTACTTAGACCGGTTTAGAATATATTGGTTCGATTTTGTCCGTCTTTAGTCCGAATTGATTTGATTTGGATCGAACTAAATTGCGGTTTTATCGACAAAAGTTAATAAAATTAATTTAACCGGGTTACCCGCTCATGGAATCGGAACCGCCGGTTCCGGGACAGGTCCAAACATTTAAGCACTGCCTAGAGCGGTTCCGGTTCTGGTTCTAACCTTTTTAGGAACCGCCGGTTCCGGTTCCGGTTCTGGTTCTCGCCAAATATGGCGGGTACCCGCCTACGCTCATCCCTATGAAACATGGTGGTCCTAGATAGTGGACAACATGGACGACCATCTAGGGCCCATACTTCCAAAAGCTCCTAAAATTTCGGCGTTATATAGGTATATCCAAAAAAAAAAAAATTTCATTTTTCAATCTCAAAATTTGTCAGGTACGTGTTCAAGTATGTTATGAGTTCAAGTATGTAATGAATGAAGAAGGAAATCATAGGAAATCTAAAATCAAAATCAAGTTGGAAAGGACACCAAAATAGGGACGGGCCAGACCATACCAACTAAGTCTTTCCCAGTACGAAATAATAGATTGAGTCTAGGGAGTTATCCTTGTTGGTAAACAGCTTAAAATCAAAGGTGTAACAATGTAAATTTTCAACCAAAATTTTCAATTTAAAAACACATTTATCCTAATAATAAAAATCACAAAATATCTCAATGTCAAATCATCAAAACTCATATCCAAAAACTGTATATAAAAACTCCAGGATCCTATCAATTATAACTCAATCTCTGATGTGTGTACAATCAAGTCGACGCCTTCCTGTGATCCTGAGAAGTACCTAAACACATAACACATAAAACGGTAAGCACAAAGCTCAGTGAGTTCCCCAAAATACCACACACATCGCGTTAGCCACTCGAGGCTAACTCAATACGACCCTCCGTTCAATGTGTTCCAATGGAGACCCTCCGGTCCCACAACTCGAGTGGACCCTCTAGTCCTAACTTAATAAGCTCATAATAATAATACGCAACATAAATCACAAAGACATAATGCAGAATATAGCAATACACAGATAAGCACATAAGACATCTCACTCACACAAAGATACCACTCATGGTAAGTATAGTGAGAAGACTCACCTCGTAAGCTAGCAAGTAAAAGTCTCGTACTCGGAAATCTTGAACTAGCCTCCGCCTAACACATTGGATAATTGACTCTAATTAATACTCTACTCATACTCAAATAAACCAAAGGTTGTTCTATTTTTCTCTCTAACTCTTGGAATGGGTAAAAGACCATTTTACCCTTCCATGGTCTCCATTACTTATGTTGACAAAACCCTAAAGTCAACCGAAGTCAAACTCGAGTCAATATTCCAGGTTTGCCCTGACTCATCGAGTCCACTCATTCCTCATAAGTCTCAAGAAGGTCTAGCTCATTGAATTAACCCCTAACTTGCCGAGCTATCGTATGGTCCAGCTCATCGAGTCAAACCCTAACCGACTCGTCGAGTCAGCTTATGGACTCGACGAGTCTCTTCGATCTGATTTCTCATTCAGACATTCTAAGGCAGATCTATCACTCCAAGCACTAGATCTACCATCTAAAGGCTCGATTGTCACATAAAGCTTCGATCTTTACGCTCATTCATGGTGGTTTTTCTCCCATCTACCAATACATGTTCTCACAAGGTGTTAAACACCATACTCCTCATATGGATGAATAAATTTGGGACCTTTGGGCTCTAGGGACCTCACAAGGTCCAGATCTGAGGTCTAAACCTCTGATAACTTAGTATGCTCTAAGCCCCAAAATAAAATGTGATGAAAACCCTAAGTTCTTAACTCATGAGATCTAACCAAATAAAGGGGAAATATTCAAGCTTTTTATCTTCCTCTTGAAGCTCTGGACGAAATGGCCTGAACCCCAACAGCTCCTTCTTGTTCCTTGCTGAAAAACTCCTCTTCCTCCTCAAAGATGCACTAAAATCCTTCAAGGTTAGCTTGGAGACTCTCTTAAGTCAGTACACTTGATTAGGGTTTCACATAGAAAGGTTAAGCAGCTGATGAGCCGCAAATGAGGCTATAAATGCCCTTATATAGGCCCCAAACCCGGGGATTTAGGGTTTCACTTCACAGCGTCTACTCAGTGAGTCGACTCTCTGACTCGTCGAGTAGATCATTAATCCCACATGGCACAACGCGACTCTACTCGACGAGTTATAAAAGAAACTCATTGAGTTGCTCAATAGTCCTCAAAATAAATAAATAAACAATATACCTGGAAGTACAAATGTTACAATTCTCCCCCACTAGAATCAGACTTCGCCCTCGAAGTCATGCTTTAGGTACTACTCTCGCATCTCGGATTCCAGCTCCCAAGTCAACTCGGACCCTCTCTGATGTTGCCACTAGACCTGAACCAAGGACACCTCTTTGTTTCTTAGAACCTTCACCTTTCGATCCAAGATCTCAATCGGCCTCTCAATATAATTCAGGCTCGCATCCACCTGAATGTCCTCTAATGGCACCACTACCATCTCATCGGCTACACACTTCCTCATTTGAGACACGTGGAAGGTGTTATGGATTTGACTCAACTCTGCAGGTAGTTCTAACCGGTATGCCACCTTACCCACTCCAGCGGTCACTCTAAAAGGACCAATGTACCAGGGCCCCAACTTGCCTCGTTTCCAGAATCGAATCACCTCTTTCCAAGGGGATACCTTTAGGAGTATAAAATCTCTGACCTGGAACTCCATCTCGGATCGTCGCCTGTCTGCAAAACTCTTCTGGCAACTTTGGGTCGTCAGTAACCTCTGTCTAACCTGCTGAATTTGCTCAGTCGTCTTTAGCACTATCTCAGTGTCACCCATCACTTGTTGCCCTACCTCTCCCAACCAAATGGGAGTCTGACACCTCCTCCCATAAAGAAGCTCAAAGGGAGGCATACCAATACTCGAATGATGGTTTTTGTTGTAAGAAAACTCAGCCATGGGAAAATAAGTGTCCCATCTTCCTCTGAAATCCATAACACATGCACACAAAATGTTTTCAAGCATCTGAATCGTCTGCTCGCTCTGCATGTCTGTCTGTGGATGGTATGCGGTACTGAAATGCAACCGGGTACCCAACTCCGCATGAAATTTCTTCCAGAACATGGAAGTAAAGCTCACGTCTCGATCTGACACTATCAAGGTCGGCACTCCATGCTGAGCTACCACCTCTCTCACATAAATCTTGGCCAGTCTCTCTACAAAAGAACTCTCACTAATTAAAAGGAAGTGAGCACTCTTCGTCAGCCGGTCCACAATCACCCAGATTGCATCAAGTCCACGTGCAATCCTCGGTAACTTGGTGATAAAGTCCATAGAAATCTGTTCGCACTTCCACTGGGGAATCTTCAGAGGCTGCAGTGGACCGTGTGGACGCTGGTACTCTGCCTTGACCCGGCGGCAGGTCAAGCACCTCTCAACTACCCAAGCGACATCCTTCTTCATATAGGGCCACTAATAATCTCTCTTCAGGTCCAAATACATATTAGTGGTCTCGGGATGGATCGAGAATCTCGATCTATGCGCCTCCTCCATTAGTATATGTCGAGCTCTGCCCGTATAGGGCACCCAAATCCGCCCTCGGAAGTCATAATCCCACGACTATCCGCTACAAACTTAGACACATGCCTAATCACCCACTCCCTCTTGCGGTTCTCCAGTCTCACGGCCTCCACTTCGGCCTCTTGAATGGTATCTAAGACTGGAATCATCACCATCATCCTCATACACACATCTCGGATCGGAGCACTCTCGGCTCTACGACTCAGGGCGTCGGCTACCACATTAGCCTTGCCCAGATGATACAGGATCTCACAGTCATAGTCTTTCACCACATCTAACCATCTCATCTGTCTCATGTTTAGGTTGGTCTGTTCCATGAGATACTTCAGACTCTTATGGTCTGTGTATATGGTACATCGAACGCCATAAAAATAGTGGCACCAGATATTGAGGGCGAACACCACCGCCCCCAGCTCTAGATCATGGGTGGGATATCTTGTCTCATGAGGCTTCAACTGCCTTGATGCGTACGCTATCACGTTCCCCCTCTGCATCAGCACCACACCAATCCCTGATATAGATGCATCGCAGTATACCACAAATTCCTCCACTCCCTCAGGAAGAGCTAACATCGGGGCTTCGCACAATCTTTGGAGAAGCGTCTCAAATGAGGCCTGCTGCTCAGTACCCCAAATAAAAGTAACACCCTTCCGGGTCAACCTGGTGAGGGGGATGGCAATCTTGGATAAATCTTTGATAAATCTCCTGTAGTAGCCGGTTAATCCCAGAAAACTCCTGATCTCAGATGGGGATCTCGACACTTCCCATCGCATAACTTCCTCAATCTTGGCCGGATCGACCAATATCCCATTCTGATTAATGAGATGTCCCAGGAACTGGACCTCTCGCAACCAGAAATAACACTTGGAGAATTTGGCATACAGCCTCTCTGACCTCAATACCCCAAGAACCTCTCGCAAATGCTCCTCATGCTACTCTCTGCATCTCGAAAACACTAAGATGTCGTCGATGAACATGGCCGGTGCGTTGGTGAGCCCAAAAGGCATCACTACGAACGCGTAATGCCCATAACGAGTTCTAATGGCCGTCTTCTGAATATCCTCCGCGTATACTCTCATCTGGTGATATCCAGATCTCAAATCAATCTTGGAAAACCAAGATGCCCCCTGCAACTGATCGAACAAATCGTTGATCCTAGGAAGTGGATAACGGTTCTTAATCGTGAGCTTGTTCAACTCCTGGTAATCAATGCACATCCGGTGTGAACCATCCTTCTTCTTGACAAAAAGGATCAGCGCTCCCCACGGCGAGCTACTCGGCCTAATAAATCTCTTCCCCAGTAGCTCCTGGAGCTGTGAGGATAACTCTTGCATCTCTGGTGGCGCAAGGCGATAAGGTGCCTTGGGGATAAGCGTTGCTCCCAGAACCAAATTAATCTGGATCTCCACTTCCCTCTCGGGAGGCACACCCGGTTACTCCTCGGGGAAAACATACGGAAACTCACTCACTATTGGAACCTCGCCAATAGAACTCGGTCTTTAGGTAGCAAATCGCATATCCATCACATACGCTAGAAAAACCATACAACCCTGCTGCAAACTCTGCCTCGCCCTGGCAGCAGAGCAGAAAGATGACCCAGATCTGGTACCCTCACCATACACTATAAGAACTCCCCTACTAGGGTCTCGTATAGTCACCAACTGACGCTCGTAATCGATCACTGCTCCAAAACTACTCAACCAATCTATGCCCACGATGACACAGACATCCCTCATCGTAATCGGTAACAGATCAATCGGAAACTCGACACCAAAGATCTACAGCACACATCCTTGGAACACATCAGTAGCGAAATCCGCATGCTTGTCCACTATAGAAACCCTCAAAGGTCGACTCAACTACTCACGTCCAACACAGATGTCATGACTAAAAGCTAAGGACACAAAGGATCGACTCACACCCGAGTCAAATAACACCAAAGCAAGTACAAAACTCACAATAAATGAACCTAAATACAACATAGTATAAGCATAATAAATCTCAAAATAAATAAATAAGGAAATACACACCAGCCACAACATCAGGTGCTACGTGGACCTCCTCCGCTGTCAACTGAAAAGCTCTCCCATGAGCCCTCGGAACCTCGGCCTTCACCGGCCTAACATTAGTAGCACGCAAAGCAGCAGGAGTGGAACCCTGGGCTGATCCCTGAACGAGCTAAGGACTCTCGACCTTTCGATGGCCAGTTTGATTGTAGTGAAAACAGACTGCAAATCCCTTAGGGAAATCCATCCCCATATGCCCTTCCTTGCCATATTTGTAGCAAATCCCTGCCCGACAATATCCCTCATGACTCTTGACGCACTTGCCATAAGTGCGACCTTTCTAGCCTCCCGATCTCGAATCAGTGGACTTAGCCCGCTTCGCTGTCGGCTGCGACTGCGCCGGTCTCCGGTCTTTCCCCTGAGACTCCGCATCCTCCCTGGCCTGAGTCTCCAACTTGATCTCCCTCCTCCTGACATTTTCCTGAAGCTCAAAAAATGTCCGATAAGACGATTTCGCCACGAACTCCCGAATATCCCTCCTCAGAATGCTCAAATACCGGCTCATGCGCGCTTGCTCAGTCAACACATGCTCGGGGCAAAACAGTGCCCTCTCGTGAAACATCCGTGTAATCTCACTCACCGAATTTGTCGTCTGCTTGATGGACAGAAACTCTTGGGCCAACCGTTCCCTCTCCGCCAGGGGAACACACTTATCTCGAAACATCACAGTAAACCTCTCCCAAGACACTGCAGCGTGCTCTGCAAGAGTAAAACTGGCTGTCACAAACTTCCACCAGTCCTTCGCTACCAAGTGAAGCTGGTTCAGCGTGAACCGTACCCTCAAATGCTCTGGACATGAAGAAGTGTAGAAACACCCCTCGATATTAGAGATCCATCTCATCTCATCAATCGGATCCTGAGTCCCATCAAACTCTGGTGGCTTTGTGTTGTTGAACTCCCGGTATAGCAATGAGTCACATCCCTGTGGCCTGATAGCAGCGATAGCTACGGTGGCTGCAGCAGCAGCTGCCTCAGAAACTGCAGCATATCGCTCGTCAAACGTCTCGATCAAAGTGGTCTTAATAGACCCAAACATCTCCGGAATAACCTTTCGTATGGTTGCGGCCACTCGTCGTGAATCATCCTGCAAATCTCATCATCGCTAACTCCACTGCTCTCTGGGGTGTGGCATGTACCTACCTTGATGTCTCTGAAACACAACACAAAAATCATCAGAGACTCGCTCAAGCATACTCACACTCGACTACTCATCCCTATTTGCTCCTTAGCATCCTAAGGATTCTTACTTGGATTGCATACAGATCGGGTGCTTTCAGTAGTACAGGCCCAATACTACCTTCCACACCCCACCTGTAGTCACCCTAAGTCCTCCTCCTAGGATTCTAATTCACAAATACTCTAAATTTCATGAATCACAGACTACTCTCTCAGATGACCCCTCTCACTCTCATCTAAGTATCTCTTCCTAGATTATCTCCCGACTTAGAACTCAACACATACTCAAGCAAATAACAAATCACACTGATCAAAGCATCTCCTAGGCTAAGGCATCACAAATCAGGCAACTCTAGCCCTAGAATATGAAATACTTAGCGTACTCTCTAGCATGCAATTCTAAATAAATATCTTATAACACAAAGGTAAGGGTATTTTGGGAAATCACCATTCGGGCTTTGGCTGACTGTACACAACGCTCGAACTCGTTTTCTTTTAAAACTCTTTCTCGTTTTAGAAAAATCATTTCTTTTAAAAATTTTTCTCAAATCCTTAGTTTGAGTCCAAACACACACGGAGGTGCATCTGAATCCATCAAACGAAGGCTCTGATATCAACTTGTAACAACATCAATTTTCAACCAAAATTTTCAATTTAAAAACACATTTATCCCAATAATAAAAATCACAAAATATCTCAATGTCAAATCATCAAAACTCATTTCCAAAAACTGTATATAAAAACTCCAGGATCCTCTCAATCATAACTCAATCTCTGATGTGTGTACAGTCAAGCGGGCGCCTTCTCATGATCCTGAGAAGTACCTGAAACACATAACACATAACACGATAAGCACAAAGCTTAGTGAGTTCCTCAAAATACCACACACATCACATTAGCTACTCAAGGCTAACTTAATACGACCCTTCGGTCAATGTGTTCCAGTAGAGACCCTCCAGTCCCACATCTCAATCACACAAAGATACCATGGTAAGTATAGTGAGAAGACTCACCTCATAAGCTAGCAAGTAAAAGTCTCATACACGGAAATCTCGAACTAGCCTCCGCCTAACACATTGGATAATTGTCTCTAATTAATACTCTACTCATACTCAAATACACCAAAGGTTGCTCTCTTTTTCTCTCTAACTCTTGGAATAGGTAAAAGACCATTTTACCCTTCCATGGTCTCCATTACTTATGTTGACCAAACCCTAAAGCCAATGAAAGTCAAACTCGAGTCAACATTCCAGGTTTTCCCAGACTCGCTGAGGGCACTCGTGTGACTCGTCGAGTCCACTCGTTCCTCATAAGTCTCACGAAGGTCTAGCTCGTCGATTTAACCCCTAACTCATCGAGCTATCACATGGTCCAGCTCATTGGGTTAAACCCTAACCGACTCGTCGATTCAGCTCATGGACTCGGCGAGTCTCTTCGATCTGATTTCTCAATCAGACGTTCTAAGGAAGATCTATCACTCCAAACACTAGATCTACCATCCTAAGGCTTGATTTTCATGTAAAGCTTTGATTTTTACGCTCATGCATGGTGGTTTTGCTCCCATCTACCAATACATGTTCTCACAAGGTGTTCAACACCATACTCCTCATATGGATCAATAAAGTTGGGACCTTTGGGCTCTAGGGACCTCACAAGGTCCATATCGAGGTCTAAACCTCTGATAACTTAGTATGCTCTAAGCCCCAAAATAAAATGTGATGAAAACCCTAATTTCTCAACTCATGAGATCTAACCAAATAAAGGGGAAAGATTCAAGCTTTTTACCTTCCTCTTCAAGCTCTGGACGAAATGGCCTGAACCCCAACATTTCCTTCTTGTTCCTTGCTGAACAAACTCCTCTTCCACCTCAAAAATGCACTAAAATCCTTCAAGGTTCGCTTGGAGACTCTCTTAGCTCACTACACTCGATTAGGGTTTCACACAGAAAGGTTAAGCAGATGATAAGCTGCAACTAAGGCTATAAGTTCCCTTATATAGGCCCAAATCCGGGGATTTACGGTTTCACTGCACAACGTCTACTTGGCGAGTCGACTCTACTCGACGAGTAGATCATTAATCCCACATGGCACAACGCGACTCTACCTGACCAGTTGTAGCACCAACTCGTCGAGTTGCTCAATAGTCCTCAAAATAAATAAATAAACAATATACCTGGATGTCCGGATGTTACAAAAAGATTAGTGACTGAACATCCAATCTAATAAATTTAGGAGTTGGTGAACAAGATATAAATGTCCATTTACATGAAGTCATAATTAAAATGAACAACCATTAAGTACAAATATAAGTACCTTTAGACTATGTTATATACACAATTAACCATGGTTGTTATTTTCTTATTTATTTGAGTGGCACTTATTAATTTCCATGAATTGCTTTCTTTTAAGACTGATTAATAAGAAGATACTAATATATTAGTATACTTTTGTTTCCCATGCATTCGACATCCTTACTTACCTAAGCTATGTTATGCCTATTCAGTTTCACTCCATGGTGTTGATAGTCACTTTGGCTTGTTAGGTTTTATAAATGTAAAATTTGATTTGTATTTTAAATGAGTTTATCTTATAAACTATGTTTAACACATAAGAAGGCATTCCATGTCAGACATGTGATTATAAATATAAATATGTAAAATTTGATGAAGACATTTAGTAAAAAGGATACATCTGAGACGATATATAAGAATTTCTTGTTTGTGATTGTGAACTTACTCTAAAATTGATATTTAATACAAGTTTTACTCGAGTCTTTCGATGGTTTGGTTTATTTATTTTTCAGTGTGGATCTTGATATATTATTTGTAATTTTGTATCTAAAAATATAGAAGAAATATATATATATATATATATATATATATATATATATATATATATATATATATATATATATATATATATATATATATATATATAACAAATTTTTTATTTTATTAAGTTTTCTCTTCTAATGGTGTTTTTTTCTCTTCTGCTTTGAAACCAAAATTTGTTTAAATTAACCTTATAAAATGTGGTAAAAAGACATGAGAATGAGAATGATTAAGCTTTTTTATAATTAATAAAACATATATGTAAGAATTAAAAGAAAAACTTATTAAGCCCATTAAAACATTTACATTTTTTTTTTTGAAAGTTCAAAAACTAGTTGTGGTTTTTTAAACATAACTAAAATAAGATTTACAGTCTAATCACTTTATTACACGTTTTTTATATTATTATTATTATTATTATTATTATAATTATTATTATGGATATGGCTTGTGAATAGTATCAAGTTTTTAGCCATGCCGAAACCATTCAATTGTCAGCTAGTTTGGTTTTATTTTGGTCAGTCGGCTTTTCAAGGTTTCTTTCAATCGGCTTGCAAACCCTTTCCACAAACCCGCATTTTAGGTATTAATACTTCTTCAATTTTCTGTTATCTCTGTCTTCGTCGTATTCCTCGGCTGGTCTGTGTTTCTTCTTACATGTAACAGATTCTTCGATTTTTCGTCGTTTCTCATTTGTTTTTTTATGCATTTTGATCTTTAGTTTTTGCCTCTTGCCCATAGTTTCCTATGTTATTTTTTTCTTTCAAATTTGTCTATTTTGCATATGTTGTTTCTTTTCATTGATATATATTAGTATCATATAGGACTCTAAAAGAGCTGCTTGTTGGTCTGCCTCAAGGCTATGTGAAAAAGGCAAAGACCACAACGACACAACCCCCACGTACTACACACATTCATATTTGTTTCTTTTGTCTATCGGGTTTCCGTTTTTTCAATTATTTTACTGTTTTAGATATGTTTTCTTCCTCTTTTTTACATCTAACACCAAAGTTCCTTAATCGTTATATGACCTTATCCACTCATTCTTTAGGATGAAAAAGACAGCTTAACAGGTTAGCGTCCGTATTCAGATATAGGTTTTGCTACTATGCATGTACACTGTTTGACAAAATGTCTTAATGAGTAAACATATGGGAAATTGTATCTAATGACAAAATTTATCAATCTAAGTCTACTACAAAAAAGATTTGTGCTTTGGTTCTCTTTCTTGGGTTTTAATTATTATTTTCACAACAAATACATTGGTGAAACTTCAAGTGTGCAAAGAACAACCAAACATGATCTGATTATGATGGAACATAATGACTTATTCTATTAAACTACTTATTGTCTTTATCTCCAAACAACACATAATCAATCATTTAATGTCACCTATAAAATGGTAACCAATTTGCATTTGGTTTTAGTTATGTTCACAACAACATATTCTTTAATTTTGATGTTAATGCTGATCTTGAGTAGTTGTCCATGAAGCAATTGTCAGAGTCAGATTTAAATTCCACCTTGGTCAAATCATCTATTAATGGGGATAAATCTAGCGACATAGCTACAGAGAATCATAGCCTCAACTATGTTGTGGAATTGGCTTCTGATGTGCCTCCAATTTTCACTACTATGATTTGGTTTTTTTTTCAAAGAACATTGTCTTAATGAGAAAATATTTTAAAGTACATTGTTATAATTAGGTAGATTTAATAAAATACAATTAGAACAACAATGTCATAATAGATAGAAATAGAAGTAGTTATCCATTTCTTGCATCTACCCTTTTTTAATAATGTGCTTTTTCTATCTTGGATTTTAATCCTATTTGTTCTTTATCTTTTCCCATTGAGTGTTTTGCCTGGAATTTTACGAGGTAATAAATCAGAATCGCTTATGTATAAGTCTATTTATAATGCCTCTGGTTGAAAGAATACAATGTTCTTGATGGATTAGGAAATGTTTTCCAAATAGCTACAACAGTTGAATGTAAGGGTGTTCTCAGTAGTGATGATATGTCATTTTTTCAACTAGATTTAGATGGGTAAATTTGTTAAATGCAAGTAATAACAACATTCTTTCACTGATTAATTTCTTATAACACCCTACCTTACTTTCATTTGTTCTTATTACCAAATTTTGTTACAAAAAAACGACCGAAACATAACAACATCAATAATAAAACAAATCAATAATTGATGAAAATTTCATAATAACAAAAAATTGAAGTTACAATGATTGATTATATTTTTCAAAGTACAATGTTGAAATAGAAAGAAACAAAAATAGGATGCTACTGTATAAAAAAATGAAGTTTGTTGTTATTTTATTACTTTTTAGCTATATTCGGATCGACATCTCTAGATTGCCCTTTTCATATAAGCATTATGTTATAGATTGCTTTCTGTTATCTAAGATTTTGATTTCTACTTATGTTGGCTAAACTGATTTTTATACATAATATTTTCATGTCCGTGTACTACCTCCTAGGCATGATGATTCAACCCTCATGATGCAAATTATACAGGAACAAATTCCAAGTTTTGTATACTGAGAATAAAATTAATCACTACCTTTTGTTAGATAATAAATATATATGTATATATTGTATACTTTGAACATTGATCATTGGACTTTGTTTCCTAGAGAACTTTTGTTCAGTTAAATACAATTAAAAATTGATCAACTATTAGACACTAATTACCCAAACATGTATGTTCAATTGATATTAAAATATTTGATGCCACCATTGTTTCAGGTATGTGTACATGTGGCTATCCACGAATGAAACTATTCATTTAACATGAACTACTTAGTCAAAGAAATATTCATCACCAAGGTACGAAAGGAAGTATAAAATTAGGTGATAACGAACCGATGACACTATGTTGTGACATTTAATTTTTTCTGTTTTTCATTCTTGCCTCTTGTGATAATGTGTGTTTTGTATGTTCATCCTCAACTTCTTGATGTGAACTAAATGAGGACGGTTTTGTCCTTCAAAGACTTATAGCAAAATATGTGAGACCTTTAAACCTCAGTTTTTATTTATTTATTATAAGTTAATGTTAATGATACTTCTAACAGATCTTCAATCGTGAGGGGTACCTTCGGCTACATTTGGTTTTGGTGGTGACATGAGATTTTTGGTTGAGGATGCTCATTAAATGTAGTCATAGGAATATCTAATTCTCAAAAAATATGTGGTATACTTTACTAAAAAAAGGCTCAGGAGACTATGGTTATCTTTTGGAGCCACTATGGTTGGTTGGCAAAGTCATTAACAAGCATTTTCATTTCTTTTATCCTTAGATTAATTTCTTCATATGATCCTTTTTCTTCTCTGTATTATTTATCTAAAACGTAAGTAACTTTCTTGAAATGTATATTGGTTGTTAGTGAGTTTACCAATTTTGTAGCTTACATATATGATATCTGTTCCAACAATGTGTGTGCCTCTACTAGGAGAATTGAGTATTATCAGAGGTTTTTACATGAGAGTGATTAAATTAAGTGTTGTGTATTTGTTGCAACTTAACTGTATTTTCAAACAATTTTGAATCACTGTTCTGGCGCTTTTTTTACTAAATGAGAAATTAAGGAAAATGGGAGTATTGGTTTGTATGCTTTGCATAATGGGTTCCATTTTTTCAGGCCCCTTATAAACATGTCAAAGGCTATATGGAAGATATCTAGGAAAAACATGTTGGTATCCCTTTTTTTTACTACCTAACTTTCAAATAATATGTTTGTAAATTGCAGGTGATGAGCATGAAAACAATAGATATACTGATAAAACTTACATTATAGGGCTCAAGCCAAGTGGTATGTGTTAAGACATAAAGTGACCCTCGACAGCTGAAGTGTGTAAGCAATACCACAGAGTTAATGATTTAAAGGAACGGAGAGGAGATAAGGCGTACCGAAGAGGATTGCATGTTGTTGAGGTATACCAACGAGGAAATGTCCACTTGAGCCTAAAGATGTTATGTCTTTTCAGTGATAAAACAGTGATCAAATTTATACTAACATTTCTTGGTTGATTAAACAAATTAGTCATGGGCAATAGGGCCGCCCAAGCTACTCTTATTGTATTATTTAATGTGTATTGTTTTGTCCTATAAATAGATGATCTTGTTGATCAATCTATTAAGGATTTCCTCTTCCAATATCTTTTCTATGTGTAATCATTATATCAATACAGAAGTCTCTTTATCAAGATTATCTTTCATATTTAGTTGTTCGTCACTTTCTAACCTGGTCTTGAAGGCAAGCCTTGTTACCATTTAACTAAAGTGTTTTACTTGCTTATATTTTAAGTAAACTTGTTGTTATATATCTTCCTTATTATTCCGCAATCTAGTTATTGATGAGCTTTATTAAAAGATCCGTTAGTTCCACACTTATCTTAATACCATTAAAAGATTAAAACCTCTTTTTTACTTAACAATTGTAATCAAAGCCATAGCAATTGCTTTTCTATTTTTACTTTAAAAACAAAACTCGTTTTCAAAAGAAGAACTTTGATTCAAAAGCCTTATATACCACTTAGATCATTATTTTTAAATAAATATGGCACAAACTTACTCTTTAAATAAATCCAATAGTGTTGGAGGTTCTGATAGAACTCCACTAATTGTTGCAAGTGAATATCATCATTGGTCTCAACGTATGGAAAGATATTTAAAAAGACTAGATAAAGAAGTCTGGGGATCCATTGAAAAAGGACTACATGTACATGTCCTTACTCCCATTGTTGTCGATGATGCACAATTCAGACTTGTAGGTGGCCAAGTAGCCATGACCAGACCTACCAAAGATGACATAAGCAGGATGGAGAAAGATGAAATTGATTTCTATGAAATCTCTTGTGGAGTTCCACCTGACAGTTTTGATCTTATCATCGACTATAAATTGGCAAAAGAAATATGGAATGTTCTTAAAAATCTTTATGAAGGTACAGAGCAAGCTCAAGACAAAAAATTGACAACTTCTCTAAACGAGTTCAACAGCTTTAAAGCTCTTCCTGGTGAAAGTCTTGATGACTCATTCAAAAGATTCAACCTCATCGTCACCAAACTCTAGAATGCAAGAATCACTCGTAGTGATCATGAAATAAACCTACAATTTCTAAATGGCCTAGGAAAACAATGGACAATGGCAAAGATGATAGAAAAATCAAAACAATTTAGTTGTAGAAACTCTATGGTGAACTACAAGCTCAAGAGTCTAAAGCGATGAAAGATTGCATGGATCTAGGTGGAGCACTCGCCTTAGTCACCCATTCACCGCAGACTACCAACCCATCTCATCATTATCATCATACCGTAGAAACACAATATCAAACTTCATATGACGACACATTGCAGTCATATGAACCAAAAATGCAACACAAAGATGAAGAAGCTTTTCAACATACATTAGCCCTTGTTAGCCAATAGTTCAACAGACTTCCTCCTCTCAACTACCATAAAAACCAACACTTTACAAGATCTCCATTTAACCGCAACTACATTCCTCAAAACAACTCCCCTCAACACTATCCTCTGTCTTCCAGATATCCTAGAAATTTGTCTTATCAGCCTCAGTCTTAAAACACAACACTAATGATCTGACACTCCTTTGAAGCTTGAAAAGAAGAAAAATCTCCGGATACAACAGAAGATACAAAAGAGAAAAAGGAAGGAGTTCTCATATGGCACAAATGTCGCAAAGAAAATCATTTTGGTAGAGACTGAAAATCCAATGTCTTGAAGGACAAAGGATTCTACCTTAGAATGGTTCAAGAAGCTGTAGATAAGGAGAAGATTGAGAAATCCTTTATGGCACAAGTGAGAAGAGACCATCAAGTTTGTTCATCGGGAGATGAAGATGAAGACAATGACAACAAAAGGAAAAGAGGCAAGCTATGTCTAGTTGCAAAGGAGAACACTAAAGAGATGAAGAAAAACTAATGGTTCATGGGAAAGGAAGGAACCGCCAACATCGTTGAATAGGTAAAACTCATGATTCAGTCAAATAATTACATCATGTATGATTGTAAACCATATCTTGTACATACTTAAAAGTGTGTCAACGTCCTTTCAGACTATAACAAGGCCTTAAATCAGAAGAACATAGCGACCTAAGAGTTGTACCACTTAAGAGAAAGACTAGAAGACAAAAAGCTTAAGGTCATCATGTTATAAGCAGACTTAAAACTAGAAAAGGATGTTAGGTTGCTTAGTGAAACTGAGTTAGTAGTTGCTTTTAATCAATGGGATCTAGCCTGAAATGAAATTATACGCTTAAACAAATTAATAGAAAAGATCTTTAATGAAAGTGAAGCAATTGAAATTTTGGTCAATAATGGGACCATATACATCACTTATAACTGGGGATGGTCAAACGGTTACAATACCGGAGAGAAATCTCCAACTCGGTTTGATGCCGAACATGCCTATATACCACCTGACAAGAACGTTCACTTCCCAATCAATGACAAGACTTATCCCGAAGACATTCAATGTCATTTTGGAAAACTTCGTGTCATAAACAACAACTGTGTTGTTGAAAAAATTGTCCTAGAATCCTCAGGACTCTCTGAGAATATGCAATCCATACCAGTCATTGGATCGATATATCCTGGCTCAGGATTTGGCTTAGACTAAGAAATCATTATGCATCAACAAAAAGAGTCCCCAAAGCCAAATGTCCCAGGAAAAAGGAGTATTTCATACTCTATTGTATCTTACTCAACACTTGTCTCACAGCAGACCTCTGGTAAATCCATCACTAAGATACAAAATCTTCCCTAAGGAGTAAGAACAGACAAATTTGAGACTGGACAATGCTCAAAATGTGAAGAAATCTATAGTTCTGATGATTCCTCTCCTAGACCCACAATAAAGTCTAGGATTTTTAAAAGCCAAAGACCTAAACTGGAAATATTTTTCAAAATAATTATGCGCAACAACCTTCTAACAAAACTAAACCTAATTTAGTATAGAAGTTAAATATGCAACAAAAAATCACAAATCCCAAAAGGACTGAAATCCCAAGACTGTCATGTACAAAAAGCCTGACCAAAAACTCAAAAGTGTAATGGAGGATAACACTCGTGTTATCAATCAAAAGAACAGAGAAGAACGAAATAAAACTGAATCCAACCAAACATATGGTTTATGTTTCTAAACCAAAACCCTGGTAAACAATTTGGATAAATGAAAAGAAATTAACAATTACTACTTATCCACCTATGAAGAAGCTTGTCATGAAACCTAAAAAAAGAACATCGCTTCAAAAAGAATATGTATTAAGAAGCAAATAAGAAGGAACACATCATCAATAGTCACAAATAAACCACACACTTCATTCATCCAAACTAATTATAGTGCAGAGGGCCCCAATCAAGTTTAGGTGCCCAAATCAACTAACTATTAATATAGGAAATGTGCGAGGAGGATCATGAAATTTAATTGTTGATAGATATCGCTTGCTCCTTACACATGACAGAAAGGTAGGAATACCTTCGTGACTTTAGGGCAATGACAAACGGTGGTCATGTAACTTTTGGAAATGATGCAAATGGAACCATTGGAGGATATGGTGTCCTAACAAATGGAAAATTCTCAATTCGAAGAGTTTCCTATGTCAAAGGGTTAAAACACAATCTCATCAGTGTTGGACAACTTTGCAGAGCTGGTCATCACACTGAATTTGATGATGAATACCGCTACATAATGATGAAAGATAGATCAAAGTGTTTAATCAAATCAAAGACTGCTGGAACAATGATCCCATTAGACATATCTCTAGTTATCGGTAAACCACGACTATGTTTTCTGTCAAAAAGTCGTCTCCAAGGTAAGCTAGTTGTGGCATAGGAAGCATGCTCACCTCAACTTTCGATACATCAACAACTTGGTTACCGGAGAAATGGTGCGAGCCAAGGGAAGTCATCCTTTGACTTCCTAATATCAAAAGGCATTAACCACAACTTCTTAGCTCCTTACACACCGCAACAGAATGGCAGGGTAGAAAGAAGAAACAGAACTCTAGTAAAAGCTGCCAGGTCAATGCTCAACTTTGCAAATCTACCTCTCTAGTTTAGGGTAGAAGCAGTCTCTATAGCTTTCTTTGTATAAAACTAGAGGATCATCAAGAAACGTCTTAACAAGACTCCATATGAGGGTTTGAACACTTATAAACCAATTTTTTTTTCTTTCACATTTTTGGTTGCAGGTGTTTTGTAGTCAACAACAAAGAACAACAGAGCAAATTTACACCCAATTATGAAGAAGGAGTATTTTTGGGATATTCAACAAATAAAGTAGCATGCCTAGTTCTAATACGAAGAAAAAGAATCATTAAAGAAAGTTTTGACGTGAAATTTGATGATTTCTCTGTCCCGAAGACCACTCCTCTCAATGAAACAAAGTTTATCATGGAGAATGACATACCAGTCGAATCCAGATCTCTCAGCATCGTAGACGTTAACTATGAAAAACTCTGTGGTCTTCCAGAAACTACAACACTTTTTGAAGTCTAAATCTCTCCTTCTGCACAATTACAACATACCGAAGACTCATGTCCTTCAGTATCTGAATACTCTTCAAACATGACTTCTACCTTTCTAGTTGAGGAGGAAAGTAATCCCTACAATCCATCAAATCTTGTAACTATCCCAACCGTAGAGGTTCCATTCATAGATGTGATGGTTTATTATGGTTACAACTACAATGCACTAAGCAGAAAACATTTAAACAATTCAAATGATTAGGGCACATGCAACCTAATAGGATCTATGTCTTTCACATATAGCAACATACTATGAATCATCATATTTCAAAATTTTCCTACGAACAAACTAATTCATAAGACAAAGAAACTTATCTTAAAGATTATTGTACCAAACAATCTTGAATTCCTCCTTGATAGACACTTGGAGGCAAGCGCCACAAGTTTCGCGCCTCTAATCGTTCACACTCAAACCCTAGCAACCAAGGAGCTTGAAGATTGAGAGGAGAGAGGTGGAAATTTCAGCCCTAAGCCTCTAAAGGAATGTCATGACTGAAATTCTAACGCTAAGAGTCCTTATATAGCTAAGGTAGTTTGGTGCCAAAGCTAGGGTTTAAGGAGGAAACCCTAATCCCTTTGTTTGGTGACCGAGCAGCCCATTCCCCTCTTTCAAGGGGCTTGGACGAAATTCCTTGGGCCTGCCCAAGTGATTGTTGTCCACCTCATCCAATGAGGTCCATGGGCTCCTTTCCTCAACTTTTAATAAATAACCAAACCGACCCTATACTTTTAATTAATCCAATTAATCTCAAAATTAATTCCCATCAATTTATGACTAATTATTAATCAAATAATTGATGGGTTTTGAGCATTCTAACACTTCCTAAGTGTACATGCAACCCTAATAACCTTGGATCTATGTTTGTCTAATTATCATGCAAAGTTGAATTCCAAGGTTATATTCCTATCTAGCATACATGGGGAACAATTTTAACTTGAATCATAGATAGAATAACTTACCTTGTTGTTGCTTGTGTTCCTTGAAACCTTGTGAGCCTAGCACCCCAAGTGTGATGCCTCAAATGCTTCACACAACACCAAATGCTCTTGGAAAGATACTTGAGATAACACACACTTCTCAAAATCGGCCAAGCCCTCTTGTTTCTTATGTCTAACTTGTGTGTAGCCGATTTTGTGGAGAATGGGATCCTTATATAGTGTTGACACATCTAGGGTTACACCATGTAAACCCTAATGTGTCATGACTCTTCATTTCCATGACCCATGGGTTTGTAACTCCCATGGAGCATCCATGGAGCATTCTATGGGTAGAACCCAACTTGATAATCCATGGAGCCTCTTAGCCCACTATACAAGATATGGATGAACCCATATATTTAATTAGTTAACCTTTGATCACTTAATTAATTCCAAATTAATTCTTGATCAAACTAATCAAATAATATTATTAATATATTAGAACTTATAATATATTAATAATCTCCAAGTGTTATTTCTCTCATTTAGTCTAACCAATTGCATGGTGCCATGCAACCCAAATGGACCATGCCGGGTCGGGTCAAGTACAAGCCCGAAATAGTTATGGACTTAGACAGCTTATCCAACAGTCTCCCACTTGGATAAGTCTAATAACTATATCTCTAGTACTTCAGGAACCGACCGGCAATCGTAGCTCTTTCAAGGTTTCTCGGAACTGAGAAGATGATGGTACGCCATTTAAGATAAGTGATCATATAATCCTCCGTTCTAGATATCAGCCGGACAAATACATGGAACAATGTCTTACTTATTGTCCAGCAGTTGTTTCCCGATTTCCGATTTGTTTGACATAGAACTTAATTGAACACATCAACTTAGTTCTGACCGGGCCCGGTACATGGGTCAAAACAAAATCATCGAGGGGCCCAGATATCAGCTTCTAATCCAAGAAGGAACAGATAAACTTCGACTCATATGTTTGTTCTACCACTCATTGAATTACACACAAAAGTACGTTTTATAACATCGAGTTACCAATGCGGTTTCGTACAGTCAATGCATAACCAACTTGTAAGTAACAAATCATATCTCTAGGTTTGAAGACTTATATGATATTACCGTCTCACGATCACTCGAGATAGAATTCCATGAAGTGATTCCAGTGAGCGTGGGTTGAGTCCAATGCTCAGAACTTATGAGCACTCATGATTGTTGTAGCCTTGTCCAACACCTTAGACCTCTACAACCCATCATGACAGTCTTGATTCATACCTACTTCCGACATATGACCGACTGTGGAGGTTTGAATAATATGTTACACCAAACAAAATTATTCTGGAAGTCAAAACATGCAAAAGAAATATAGTAAACGATTGACAAGAGATAGCAACACTTTACTCATAAATAAAACACCTTTTATTCATCATCAAATGTCAATTACACTTTACAAATTTCTGGGTTATCTAACTACTAAAACTTATATCATCCTTCAGCCCTATGCTCCGAGCATGCTGGAGATGCTTAACCCTACTCAGTCCCTTCGTGAGGGGATCTGCTGGGTTCTCATCCGATGATACCCTCTTTGCCACGAGGAGTCCTTCTTCGATCCGATGTCTAATGAAATGGTATTTTCTGTCGATGTGTCTGGATCTCCCATGATCCCTTGGTTCCTTGGCTAAGGCAACAGCACTTTCACTATCACAGAAAATTTCCATTGGCTCTTTAATAGCTGGTACAACTCCAAGGTCTCCAATGAAGTTCTTCAGCCATATAGCCTCCTTTGCTGCTTCGCTAGCTGCAATATACTCTGATTCACAAGTAGAATCTGCCACTGTCTCTTGCTTGGAACTCTTCCAAGAAATTGCTCCTCCATTTAGGGTAAAGACCCAGCCCGACTGAGAGCGGAAATTATCCCTATCAGTCTGAAAGCTAGCATCACTATACCCTACAACTCTCAAGTTATCACTTCCACCAAGGGTAAGGACCCAGTCCTTAGTCCTCCGTAGGTACTTGAGGATATTCTTTACCGCAGTCCAGTGTGCCTTGCCAGGGTTTGCCCGATACCTGCTAACCATGCTCAAGGCAAAAGCTACATCGGGTCGAGTACACGTCATAGCATACATGATCGATCCTACAGCCGAAGCGTAAGGTGTTCGACTCATTTCTGCTATCTCAGCCTCAGTGCTAGGGCTTTGTGTCTTACTCAATCTGGTGTTACTCTGGATGGGCAACTCTCCTTTCTTGGAATCCTGCATGCTGAATCGCTTCAGCACTTTATCCAAGTAGGTACTCTGACTAAGTCCAATTAGCCTTTTACTCCGATCTCTCAAGATTCTTATCCCTAGAATATAGGCAGCTTCACCAAGGTCCTTCATAGCGAAACACTTCCCAAGCCAGGACTTTACTTCCTGCAGGGTTGGAATGTCGTTTCCTATGAGTAGTATGTCATCCACATACAATACCAAGAAGCTAACTATACTCCCACTAGCCTTGACATACACACAAGATTCATCTTCACTCCTAGAAAAGCCAAATTCCTTGACCTTTTCATCAAAGCAAAGATTCCATCTGCGAGGTGCTTGCTTCAATCCATAAATGGATTTCTCAAGCTTACACACTCTATTAGGGTACTCGTTGCTGACAAAACCCTCTGGCTGACTCATGTAAACATCTTCAGCCAGCTTCCCATTAAGGAAAGCGGTTTTGACATCCATCTGCCATATTTCATAATCATGAAACGCAGCTATGGCTAACAGAACCCGAATAGACTTAATCTTGGCTACTGGAGAAAAGGTCTCATCATAGTCCACTCCAGGAATTTGAGAGAAGCCCTTTGCAACCAGTCTAGCCTTATAAGTGTGTACTTTACCATCCATGTCGGTCTTCTTCTTGAAGACCCATTTGCACCCTACTGTCTTACGACCTGGTACATTCTCAACCAAGTTCCAAACTTGATTGTCATACATGGATTGTATCTCGCTATCCATAGCCTCTTTCCATTTAGCAGACTCGGGGCCTGCCATGGCTTCCTCGTAGCTGTTAGGGTCATCTTGACTTACTAGTGTCTCATCACTAATAAGTGTCTCACCTTCTGCAGTAATATGGAATCCATAGTAATGCTCAGGTGCACTCCTAACTCTCGTGGAACGTCTCAGAGGTACAGATTTGTCAATTTGCTCAACAGGAGTTTCCTCCTCAAGTTGAGGGCTAGAGTTTGAAGTTCCTTCACCGCTTGATTCTTGAATTTCTTCAAGATCAATTTGCCTCCCACTGTCTCCTTGGCTTATAAACTCTCTTTCTCGAAAGACTCCTCTTCTTGCTACAAAGACCACATTGTCACTAGGTCTGTAGAAGAGGTAACCAAAGGAATGCTGTGGGTAACCGATGAAAATACACCTCTCGCTTCGAGGTTCGAGCTTATCATGAGTCTCGCGTCTCACGAAAGCCTCGCAACCCCAAATCTTGATGTGGTCTAGTTTAGGTACTTTACCAGTCCACATCTCGTGAGGAGTTTTGGCAACTTTCTTTGTAGGGACTAGATTGAGGATATGGGCGGCAGTCTCTAAGGCATACCCCCAGAATGAGATTGGTAGCGTAGCTCGACTCATCATGGAACGAACCATATCTAACAAGGTTCGATTACGCCTCTCAGCCACACCATTCAACTGTGGTGTCCTGGGAGGTGTCAATTGTGAGACTATCCCACAATCCCTTAGATAGTCGAGGAACTCTGAACTAAGATACTCACCACCACGATCGGATCGAAGCATCTTAATGTTCCTGCCCAATTGATTCTCGACTTCCTGTTTAAATTCCTTAAACCTCTCGAAAGTCTCTGACTTATGCTTGATCAAGTAGACATATCCATATCTACTATAATCATCAGTAAAAGTCAAATAATAACGATTAGCATCCCTTGTGGCATGTTTGAATGGTCCACACACATCCGTGTGTATAAGGTCCAACAAACCTTCACCCCTCTCACATGAACCTGTGAAGGGTGACTTTGTCATTTTTCCAAGTAAGCATGATTCGCAACTATCATCTGACTTTAGGTCAAACGACTCCAAGACTCCATCCTTTTGGAGTTGGCCTATGCGTTTCTTGCTTATATGTCCTAGACGACAATGCCATAAAGATGCTTTATCCAAGTTATTATTAGTAGAATCAATACACAAAACATTATTTCCCACTTTATCTACAACAGATACAGCTTCATACACACCATCACAAGGTAATGCTTTAAAATAAAAGACATTATTATAGAACACATCTATAGAACCAACTTCATTATTAAATGAAAAGGTAAACCCTTGTTTGTACAAAGCATGAAAGGAAATAATATTTCTTGCCATTCTTGGCGAATAACAACACTTATTCAAATCTAAACTAAACCCACTACTTAGCGATAAAGTATAAACTCCAATCTTGGTAACAGGTATAGCTTTCCTATTCCCCATGATCAAGTTTATCCTTCCTTGCTCCACATCCTCACTTCTTCTTAGTCCCTGCAAGTCACAACAAATGTGAATACCACAACCGGTATCAAGGACCCAAGAATTAGAATGGGGTGAGTTATTAGAAATGATAGTGTAAATACCTGCATGGTTGGGTTTAACTTTCCCATCCTTCACATCTTGCTGGTATTTTGGGCAGTTCCGCTTCCAATGAGCTTTTTCATGGCAATAGAAGCATTCAGCCTCTTTTGGGTCAGAAGAAGGAGTAACGAAACCTTTCTTGGTTCCACTTGAAGAAGAGCCATCAAGGGTCCGAGCCTTGGTACCCTTAGAAGAGCTCTTTCTCTTCCTCCCTCGACTTTTCCCGATTGCCAAAACCGGAGTAGAGTTTTGAGTAGGAGTGATAGCAACCGACTTCCCCTTAAGACCTGTTTCTGCGGTCTTGAGAAGTCCCTGAAGTTTGCTGAGGGTGACTTCTTCCTTGTTCATGTGATATGTCATGCGGAATTGATCATAGCACGATGGTAAGGAATGCAAAATAATATCTATTGCAAGATCCTCCGGGAAGTTCACATTAAGCTTCAGCAAACGATCCACATACCTTTGCATTTTCTGCATGTGGCTCGTGACGGATTCCCCGTCCTTCATCATGGTTGTTATCATGGAGCAGATGATTTCATACCTCTCTTGTCTTGCACTTTGATGGTATCTTTCCATCAAATCTTGGTGCATGTCATAAGGGTAGAAATCCTCATAAGACTTTTGGAGTTCCGCTGTCATCGTGGCCGTCATGATGCAAGCCACTTTCGTAGCATCCCTTTCATGTGCCCGAAATTCAGTGATCTCCTGAGGAGTTGCAGTGGACTCATTAATCTCCTTAAGCTCCTTGTCAAGGACATATTCTTTGTCCTCGTAGCGGGTAATCATCCTGATGTTTCTGATCCACTCATTGAAGTTGGATCCATCAAAGGTGACTTTCCCACACAAGTTCATAAGGGAAAAGGAGCCATTAGGATTAGAGCCAGAAGCATTGTTGAAAGACATTTGAAGGAGAGAGGACAAGATTAGTTTAGATATAAGAGAGTCCTTAATAAAACACCCAAATGTAATATTAAGGCTAGGATCCAATCACAATATAATATAACTTAGAAGAGGTATGCCGTAATCTAAGCTATATCATATTTGAAAGGTAGGTGAATGACGATTCACCAATTTCCACCACGAAAACCGCAATATTTTAGTATTAGGTTTTTGAATGGTTCTTAGAAATTCCTAGATTCTTTGAGATTCAATGAACTTTTCAAAGGCATGTTTCAATCTCGAGTGTGCCCTCCAAGTTTTGTGACTGGGATACCGAGGATCACAAAACGAGGTGTGAAGTAACCATGCAAATCACTTGGTACCCTTAAAGTTTATCACTCAATCGATGTGCCGGTTAACCACACACGCTCCATCGATACTATAATAAACCCTAAGTCACCCTTTACCTACCTTGTTAAGTCCAAGTTAGTGTGCCGGTTAACCACACACGCTCCACCAACGACTTAATCAAAGTGTAAAGTGTAATTTCATGGAATAGCACCTTATTCACATTTTTCCTAAAGTAACTAAGATTGGGAATTTAATAAAACATTTAGTTACTTTATAATATTCATCATACTTTGAATGAGAATTAATAAGTCCTTGTCTTACCCGTTCGGCTAACGACCCTCCACCGATCAAGCAAGCGGTGGGTGAGAGTGGACACCCATTAAGTCACCATTTTATAGGCAACAACCTTATACCCACCTTATAGACCGGCTTCGTGAATGAGGCGTACTAGCGGTAAGACGACTTTGTTCTTATACATATATATATAATTATTAAATCATAATAATATAAGTATAAGGGTTGAATTTTAACTTTTAAAATTCTAGGGGTTGGAACTAAAGTTTTACTTAACTTTACTTGTTCCAAAACTTGAGGGCAAGTTTTGTAATCTTTCAAAACTTTTCATTTCTTGTAACTTATGAGTTTAATAGAGTAATAAAATGAGGACTTTTCATTTTTTCTAACTCTTGTGTTCTTTTAATGGTTTTTTAATCCAAGAGACTTTTGGTTTTCCATAACTTGAGGACAAGTTATGGACTCCATTAAAACACATTATGATCATGAATTAATCTACCACATAGGTTACAAATAATTCCTATGATCATCTAAACATCATAAGAACAAGAACATGAATATGAACACTTTCAAGAATCAAAATCACATTAAATCTTTGTAATTTTGATAATTTGTTGTTGTAAATGAGTTAGAAAAGACATTACACCTTCTAAAATAAGTTTTCAAGTACCAAAACATTTTAGGGTAATGATTCTAATCCATTTCCAGCAACACAAGTCGAAATTCTGCACTCTGTCGACCCTACTCGCCGAGTGCATAAACCTACTCGCCGAGTAGGTTGAAGATACACATGAACTCGTCGAGTCCTCCCCATGGACTCGCCGAGTCCATCAGTCAGACAGCAAGATTTTCAACTTTCTTCAACTTTTAAGCACAAATAACAAACAAACAAGCCTAGGCTCTGATACCACTGATGGGTTTTGAGCATTCTAACACTTCCTAAGTGTACATGCAACCCTAATAACCTTGGATCTATGTTTGTCTAATTATCATGCAAAGTTGAATTCCAAGGTTATATTCCTATCTAGCATACATGGGGAACAATTTTAACTTGAATCATAGATAGAATAACTTACCTTGTTGTTGCTTGTGTTCCTTGAAACCTTGTGAGCCTAGCACCCCAAGTGTGATGCCTCAAATGCTTCACACAACACCAAATGCTCTTGGAAAGATACTTGAGATAACACACACTTCTCAAAATCGGCCAAGCCCTCTTGTTTCTTATGTCTAACTTGTGTGTAGCCGATTTTGTGGAGAATGGGATCCTTATATAGTGTTGACACATCTAGGGTTACACCATGTAAACCCTAATGTGTCATGACTCTTCATTTCCATGACCCATGGGTTTGTAACTCCCATGGAGCATCCATGGAGCATTCTATGGGTAGAACCCAACTTGATAATCCATGGAGCCTCTTAACCCACTATACAAGATATGGATGAACCCATATATTTAATTAGTTAACCTTTGATCACTTAATTAATTCCAAATTAATTCTTGATCAAACTAATCAAATAATATTATTAATATATTAGAACTTATAATATATTAATAATCTCCAAGTGTTATTTCTCTCATTTAGTCTAACCAATTGCATGGTGCCATGCAACCCAAATGGACCATGCCGGGTCGGGTCAAGTACAAGCCCGAAATAGTTATGGACTTAGACACCTTATCCAACAATAATAATATTTCCAATTAATATATTATTCTCATAATATATTAACAAATTATTTATTTTGATTTCTAATTAATTTATTAATCATATAACAAATTAATAAGTCTCTCTCTCTCTCTCTCTAAAGGCAATCCTATTCAATTGCTAGGTTTGAGGGCAACCCAAAAGGACTGTGCTACTATCAATTCAAGTTTATATCAATTATAGTTATGGGCTTAGACACCTAATCCAACAAAATGAAGCAATCCCAGTTGTCAACAACAATAATACAATGATTTCTGAAGAATTTGAAGACTCATAAGAAGATGTTGAAGAAATAATGGCTGATGAAGTTCCGATAGTTCCCTTCACTAACAATAATTCAATCCAGGGGAACCATCAACTTCGCGGGGGAACCTTCATCTTCAACAAAGGAAATCATTCAAGATGAATCCACATGATATTATCAGACTGAAGAGGAACAAGTTCAAGATATTCAAAGAGAAACTCCTCCCAAAGTTGAAGACATTCCATCAAATGAAAATGATGATCATCATTCACGTCTACACATCTGGACAAGAATCATCCCCCCGACCAGATCATAGGAAGTCCTTTTGAAAGTATATGCACTTGCTCTTCTAATAATTTAACTAAACATTGTCATTATGCACCTTTCATGTCCTCTATGGAACCCATAATTATTAAAGATGCACTTTTAGACCACGACTAGATTGTTGCATGTATGGATTGAAGTAGGCACAAAGAGCTTGATATGAACCTCTTTCTAAGTTTCTTATAAAATCTGGATACAAGTGTGGGGTTATTGATCCTACCCTCTTTCGAAGTTCAAGTGAAAAGCATTTAATGCTTGTACAAACCTACGCGGATGACATTATTTTCGGTTCAACTGGTCAAGTTATGGTAGACAACTTTACCAAGCTCATAACTAGTAAATTTCAAAAGAGTATGAACAGAGAGATTGATTTCTTTCTTGGTCTTCAAATCAAGAAAGTTCCTCAAGTAATCTTCATTCATCAATCAAAGTATACTGCAAAGTTATTAAAGAAATATTCAATGCTTAATGGCTCCTCGATAAAGGTTCCTATGGCCTTCGGCTTTAAGATTACTACAGACTCCACCGGAGAGTCAGTTGATCCTAAAATATACCGAGGAATGATTCGTTCTCTACCATATCTAACCGTAGGTAGACTAGACATAGTCTTCGAAACAAGTTTGTGTGCCAGATTTCAAGCTGATCCCAAGTTGTCGCATCTGAATGCAGTCAATCAAATTTTCAGATACCTCAAAAGGTCTAAAGCTTTAGGTCTCTGGTACCCATCATGAAACGAATTCAGTCTGCAAACCTTTACAAACTCAGACCATGCAAGTTGCCAATTAGACCGCAAAAGCACTTCTGGAGGATGTCAATTCCTTGGTGGAAGACTGGTGAGTTAATCTTCAAGAAAACAAAACTGTGAATCACTCTCCACCGTAGAGGCAGAATACATTACCGCAACTAGTTGTTGTTCATAGGTCCTCTGGATGAAAACTCAACTCATGAATTATGGACATCAAATGTTACGAATGCCAATTTATTGTGATTCAAAGAGTGCAATTGCTATATGACACAATCCAATTCAACACTCAAAGAAGAAGCACATTAAACTACGGTATCATTCTCAAAGATCATATCTTAAAAGGTAACATCAAACTTATTTTTGTTCCATCCCATGAAGAAATTGCAGATGTTCTCACAAAAGAACTAGATTCCACTAAACTTAATGGTTTCTTAGAAATGTTAGGAATGATGAATCCTGATCCTCAGTTCTTCTTAAAAGGATAAAACATGAAGACATTTGGTCTTCACATCTAACAAATATATTTGCATCATTCATCTCGTTATATGGTCTTTGAAGCAAATATATTTATCCATGATAAAATTTTATTTCCTTTTACGATTAACTCCAGAGCACAGATCTCATAAATGCCTACTCAATATCCTCTAGTTACCAAAGAGTATATATGATTTATGTACTCTTCGGATCACTTTATTATTTTTATATATAACCTCGAGATCAAGTCTCTCTGCAGTGCTCAAGATACCGCAGTCCTAATCAATCGATTTCACTGCAGTTCTTTCCTTTCAAGAACATGAAGTATGTTCTTCCTGTTTGATAATAAATAAAGTTTTTAAATATGCTATTTAATGGAGTGGAACTTTTAATTTTTAACAACGGAATGTTTTTATTTCATTCATTAAATTTGTTTGTTGCACTTAACGGTAACTTTTGAAAAAACCAGTCCATTTTCCTTTTAAAGTAAAATAAAAAGATATTTTTTATTTTCGATAAAAGATTTTCCAAAACCTAAATTGAGGTGACTGTTCAAACCCTTACCGCCAATAGATACTTTTTCAAAACGTTTTACCCACGTCTCTGACAGTCATCTGTACACCTCTACCCACGATTACCCATTTCATTATTTCATTCATTTAATGCGCCTATTAAGCATTAAATGCGGGTCTTTTCTGGATTCATTTTAAAAAATTAATCATTTTCAAAAACTAGATAAAAACCCTTTAACTTCTTGGTTACAACTGTAAAAACAAATAGTTTACCCAACTGAATATCTTTTTAAATTCGAAGGTATAAATACCTTGTTCTTATTCGCAAGAAAGCTTTTATGCTTTTCGATTCTCTGACGATCTCTCTCTCTCTCTCTCTCTCTCTCTCTCTCTTTATCCTCTTGCACAAATCTTGCATGTTCTTCAAATCCTTTTTCAATCAACAATGGTGAAATCAAGCGTTTCCAAGAAACAAGCAAAACCAAGGGGTTCGACATCCACTGTGAAAACCCTAGGACCAACGATTGCTCTGAGCAACTATCGAGGAATCTTTCAAGATCATGACTTTTATGACGAACCGATCAAGATCACGAATAGATACATGGAGAAACACTTGCTCTTTAATGCATTCAAATCAGTGGCTGACATCTTTCCTCAAACCTTGCTATTCAAATATGCTTTCTCTGCATACCAACTAATCGATGAACCATAAATCATCAACTTCATTCTTGCTGATGATTCGACAACGGCGCTCACTAAAGCCAAATTCCTTGACTCGATCAATCTCAGGGTCCCCCCCAAACACCATCTTCAAGAGCCCTTTAAATGAAGAAGCGTTTAAAGCCTTATATCGGATAGGCTATCAGTCAAAACTGAAAAGGGTTGCTGATTTCAAAAAGGCAAAACTCCCACCTGTGTGGAAATTCGTGTGTTGCTATCCGATTTAATTCGTTTCCGGAAGAACCGACAGCACAGACGCCATAGGAAAGAAAATTTTTGGATCTTCTATGGATAATCTTCACATGCGAACTAGTGGATTTTGGGTTAATCTTATGGGACGACTTCTGGACCTATGTTGGATGGAATGAACCAAGACAGGGCCTCACCGAAGTCACCTTAGCCCGCTTCTGAACTCTCTACATCAAAGACCTTCATGTCGCAGCCATAATCAGTTTAGGTGCAGACATCAACTACTTCGTCTTTCATGATATCATAAGGTACTCTCTTCCTAAAGATCAATCGGTCTTCGGTCCAATTATACAACTTCCATTACATATTTTGACTGAAGTAGGACTAATCACCCATTTGGACTTTGACCATATGGAGGCTACGAACAATGTACCACCATATCGTTCTAACCCGCCTTTTCCCCGTCCAAAGACCATTGACACAGTCACTGCACCCAAAGGAAGTCAAAACAAACAGATTGCAAAGAAGAAATCCTCTAAAACTGCTGCAATAACTAAAACTAAGAGGAACAGGTATGCGATTACTAAACCATCTACCGAGGTCCACCCAACATCAGAACCTCAACATACTGTAGACCCTTTAAATGAAGAAGAAACCAAAGATTCTCAACCTCTGTTAAGGAAGTGAAGAGCTTCTACTACCTCTCCCACTAGCCAAAAGTGTCATAAGGCTCATACCATAGACTCTTAAAAGTCTCCGGTAACCATTGGACTCAATGTTGAGTCACCTGAAAAGACCCACCCATCCACTTTGATTCATTAAGCCAGTCGGTTTCAAGACATTCGATTGGAGACAAAAGCCAAACAGCTGATGTCGATTAAACTCCCAAGGTCTCCGGTAGCAAACAAAGGCACATCTTTTCCCCACAGGAGTTGAACTCCAATTTTTCTTCACTTACACACACACACTTTAAACACAATCTGCACCGCATGGTCCTTTTTTAGAGACCCTTTCCAGAACAGATCCAATGACGGACTTGGTTTTAGACCAAGGATGCCAAGGAAGATCTAGAATCATACACTGCATACATTATTCCAAAACGAATTATGCACGGGGAGCCTTATTAGTCAAGGACCCGTGAACCTGGGGGACACCCCGGTGGTAAATGGTACATATTTTCATGTTTCAGGTGACAGTTGGACTAACTACAGACCAGCCTCTGATGTAGACCTTCAAAATTTTGAAGCTCATAAATGAGCAATCAGACCAGGGAAGGAGTAATCTCTACTGATCTAGTAAAAGAGAGAAGAAGCCAATTGACAAGTGGCCTCATACTTAGCTTCAACCGTCGTCAACATGAAGAAAGCTCATGATTTGGCCCAAACAAGAGCTTGGATGGAGATGGTGGAAGAAACTGTCTGCTAATCTTACACCAAAGAAGGAGTCCAGACTGGAGGTGCACAGCACCCTTCTCCTCCTCCATCATCTTCATCAACACCAAAGGATTCATTCCAAGGGAGTATCAAAGTGCGACTCAGCACTAATCCACTTCTTGGTTAGGGCGACACTAATAATACTGAAGTGAACAAGGAGCCAACTGCTCAATACTTTCCTATGTTCATCGACCTTGAAGAATCCAGTGGATCCCAACTCTCTACCTCCATACTCAAGGAGAAGAAGAAGAAGAAGAAGAAGAAGAAGAAGAAGAAGAAGAAGAAGAAACACACCATAACAAGGAAAGAATTTAATGATCTCCAAAGAAAAATAGATCAAATTCTTTCTATAGTTCAATCATCTCAACAACAACCACCCAAACCAACAACTCCACCACTGCAGACTCCACATCCTTCAGTGCTTCAATCGCTTGAAGAATGAATTCTTCAAATAGAGGCCCGAGAAAAGATTAATTCCCAACAACTACTATAGAAGATTGAACAAGGGCTTAAGGCTCTTGATGAACGAAGACAAAAGGATCATGAACAATTTTTTGCCAAAGGGAGATGAGTTTATCACTAAAGTCAGAGCTCTTAAGGAACAACTCCAAAAGGTGACCAGAGAGAAACAAAAGAAGACCACTCATCTAATTAATGCAACTCATGATGCTTATGAAGCAGGATACGTGGAGCTTCAAGAAACAATCAAAAGTCTTCGGTGATCGGTCACTACAAAAGAAACACTGACTGAAACTCTCAGTATGTATAAAGATCTCTCTGAGTACATCAAGAATCCAGCCCTGATGACAACAATCTGCAAGGGTTCTCTCCCAGATCGACGAATTGAAAATGTTGTTTGAGGAAAAAGCGAAGCCTTCTTCCTTAAAAGGGGGAAAATCAAGGATAGTGGAGATCACCACTACCAACAAAAGGTCTAAGTCCCCCTCTCCCTAAAGACAAAAATCCCCGACTCAATCTCCTCCAAAATCCCCTAAAAAGCCAACCAAAGAGGAGATTATGTCATCTGATCACTCCAACGAATCCCCAGCCACAAGGCAAAAAAAAGAGACTGGAGAGCTGCCAAACTAGTTGAAAAAATCTAGCATGCTCAGGGATTCGGTACAACCTTTGATGAAAATCTGATCAACTCATGGATAAATCCATGTCGTAGACTTCTAGATGAAGACTATGTTCCCCATCTCACCTACTCTCCCCAAGCGAAAACATGTATTAGGACATTCCTTTGTCCTCTAATGGGAAATTCTACAAGGTGTTTGAAGACTTTGATATGTGAATCCTAATTATAGAATATTTCCCATGGAGTTCGAAAGATTAACTATTTTCCACAACAAGCACGGAAAAGCACCTATAGATGAGATCTGGTCAAATGACACACCGGAGGCTGTCACCAACTACATGCCAAGATCATTTCTTAAAGCTTAATTCTTCCAATATACTTTGGTGCATTTTGGCAAATAAGATTACAGAACGCAGACTGACTTTCTGAAGACGAATCCCGAAGAGTTGTTCTTAATTGCAAAAGTCTTCAGTCACAAGATTGAAAAACATCATAAAATGAAGACTCCTTACCTAAGGGTTTGTACATATCTTTAATCCCTGCTTTCTGACTGTGCTACTATTGATGTCGAGATTCATCTAGTATTATAACAAAAACTGGAACTTCCACCCCTCGAACCCCCATACTTCATCACCGAAGGCATACAAGAACTGAGTCTAGGAGCCACAAACAATCCAGACCTCGACATTATTTTTTGCACAGCCAAGGGAGCTCCAAAGAACTTTCTCCCTGCTCGATCCTTCTATCGTTGTAGTAAGAAACAGATAGAAAACATCCTTTTGTTGACTGAAAAATCCAAATATACAACTGAGGAGGTCAATCCTGATATTCAATGAAGAATCAAATGGATATTTCAAGTTAGAGTGTTTTGGTGGATCCTAATCAAGTTCTTCAAAATCAACAAGTAAATGGTGAAAGTTGTGAGGTCACTTAGGGGGAATTGTTAAGACATAAAATGGCCCTCAACAGCTGCAGTGTGTAAGCAATACCGCATAGTTGATGATTCAAAGGAACCGGAGAGGAGATAAGGCGTATTGAAGAGGATAGAATGTTGTTGAGGTATACCGAAAAGGAAAAGTCCACTTGAGCCTTAAGATGTTCTGTCTTTTCAGTGATAAAACAATGATCAACTTTATACTGACATTTCTTGGTAGACTAAACAATTCAGTCATGGGCAATAGGGCCGCCCAAGCTACTCTTATTGTATTATTTAATGTGTATTGTTTTGTCCTATAAATAAATGATCTTGTTGATCAATCTATTAAGGTTTTCCTCTTTCGATATCTTTTTTCTATGTAATCGTTATATCAATACAGAAGTCTCTTTATCAAGATTATCTTTCATATTTAGTTGTTCATCACGTTCTAACATGGTCTTGAATGCATGCCTTGTTACGATTCAACTAAAGTGTTATTTACTAGCTTATATTTTAAGTAAACTTGCTGTTATATATCTTCCTTAATATTCTACAATCTAGTTATTGTTGAGCTTTATTAAAATATCTATTAATTTCTCACTTATCTTAATATCATTCAAAGATTAAAACATCTTTTTTACTCAAGAGTATGAATTTAGAATTAACGCAAATAAACCTACCAAAAAATTATCGATCGATGCGAAGCATGGGTCCTTCTCTAGTTATAACATGAAATCTTATAACCGTATATGGTATTTAATAGTTTTCATTTATCTCTTAACCTAACTACATATATGTACATTTTAGTATTATCTCTCCATAATTTTTTTTTGTTATTATTTCGAGTTATTGAGGATATATTTGGTGGAGAGAATTTTTTATGTTTTCTATTAAAATTTTCAAATAAATATGAAAATTTTGAAAATACGGTTGGTTGATAGTTTTCAAAAAAAATAGAAGAAAATGAAATTTTCTATTTTCAAATTGTATGTAAATTAGAAAGTGATTTTTACATTTTTCCAAAATTTTTCTAGTATCTAAAATGAAAAATGAAAACCCCGCCGTTTCAACCAAATGCATTTTCTAAAACATTCATTGAAAACTGGAAATGAAAACTCAACTCTATTTTCTGAAAATATTTTTCAAAAAAAAAAAGTTTTCAACAAACAACGCATCCTAAATGTTTGTTATCTAGAAATTTTAGAGGAATTATGCAAATTAGAAACTTTAGGATTTTTTTCTTTTTTTTGTTTTACCTGTTTATGTATTTTATAAAGTATAGCAATAAACTATCATAATTTTGTCTTCAATTGGTTTGTATTATGGAAGCTAGGAAGAAAGAAGCTGTTGATTTGGTGAGTTCTTTTCGATGTTAATGGTGACTTTTACCGAATCACTAATTATTTATACACTTTATACTTTTTTGCCATTTGTATGATAACAAATCTAAATTTGGATTACATGACAGCAAGTTCTTGAAGTTTTTAGGGCTCATGTGGAATCCTCTTTCATGGGTTATGGAAGTTGTAGCAATTATGGTCATTGCTAGGGCTGTGTATGAGTCAGTTCGGGTCAGTTTTGACCTATAACCGAACCCAAACCGAAAATGATCAGTTTCTAAAAATTTCAACCCAAACCAATGGGTTCGGTTTATCAGTTGGTTTTATAATGGAAACCAAATCTCAAATTTATTTTATAATTTACCTCAACTCATCAACTATATAATGGTGAGGATAACTGATACTTACATATCACTAGTGATGTGGGACTCACAAGATAGTAGAAAGAAAGTGGATAACCATCTTATATAATGTTGGCTTAAGTTTTAGTAGTGGGCGATGTGGGATAGAGTTAAGTCGCTGGGAAAATAAATCGAGAAAAATGAGGTTAGCAGGTTTTGAACTTGCGCCATCTCCTATAATTGCCTAAGGCGTTAACCACTAGAGCATCCTTTGTTATGTGTTTATAGCCCCAGGACTACGTATATATACATATATAACTCGCAGAATACATATAATATATCAACATTCGGTTCGGTTTGGTTTCTTTCGGTTTTACTAAACCCAAAAACCGAACCTAAACTGAAAATTTCGGTTTTTGAAAATTCTAAACCCAAACCGTCGGTTTATGCTTCGATTTCTGTTTTTCGGTTTCGTTTTTGTCCGTCTTTCGGTTTTCGGGTTCGGTTTTGCTCACACCTAGCCATTGCACTTGCCAATGGATGAGTAACCAATCTAAATGCATTTATAATATGTAATACTATGTTGAAAACAAACTCCAAATTACAGAAAAACTTTGGAAATTTTGCGGGTTAATGTTATAAAAGACTTTGTGTGTGTGTGTGTATGTGTGTGTGTGTGTGTATATATATATATATATATATATATATATATATATATATATAGGCTTAGGTTATTTTGTTTTTACTAACTATTGTGTGCCACAATGCACAAATCTGGACCAACGGATGAAATTAATCAGTGGACATGATTTGAGGGTGTATGATACTACAATGGGATAATATGTACCATATAATCACATAAATTTTAGCAAAAGTGTATTTTGGACAATTAATTATATTTGTAAAAGGAAATTTTCGGATTTTTAGGGATAATAATTTCTCCTAATTTTAAAATCTGATTTTTTTAATTAATTCAATTTTAATTCTAAAGTACTTTGTAAACATAACTGATTTTATTCTGTCAGAATATTTTTTTTATAGAATGGTGTTTTTTCAGAATTTTATTCTATTAGAATATTACTGAAGAATAAAAAAATTCTTGAATCCGAGGTTGAAAAACAACAACATTCTAATATATTTTTATACATACGAACTTAAAATACAAAATTCATGCATATTTTTACAAACTAAAAGCCTTATACATTCTAATATAATTGTACATATTCTAAAAGAATATCAACAAAAATGAATAAAATTCTTAGAAAATAACAACATTCTTAAATTGTGAGTATGATCAAATTTTATTCATTCTTCAAGTTATTCCTATTAGTTCTTCATCGCGTTCTTCCAGCCATTCCTATCACAAATACAATAAAAACTAATAATCGTTAAAAATATGTTACTTGCAATTAACTATCACTTTATATATTCTGATAGAATATGACAAAATACATAGAATACATTATGGCAGAAATACACAGATTTTATTCTGGCATAATACATTCTGAAAGAATACATAGAATACATTCAAGCCATTCCTATCACAAATGCAACAAAAACATCAATATCCAACAATAAACACTAATTCATTCTGAAAGAATACAAACATTCTGAAAGAATGGATTTATATAAATAAATTCTAACATAATACACACAAATCCATTCACACCTCATACTCAACTTTCACATCATAATAGACTAATTTCTTCTAAAAAACAACACCAATTGGGTTTTCTTATACATGCAAGAGAGAGAAAGTAAAAAACAAACACTAATGGTATGCTACTGAGAATTAGTCAATTACCAGGAATTTCGCTTGAAACATCTCTTATGCATTCTATTGAACACCTTTTGTGTATTATCAAATGCTTCTGTGTAAAAGAAAAACCACCAACAAAAGAGAAACTCAATACAAACATAAAGGGTAAAAGGAACCAACAACAGAAACCATACCACAACTCCAGGAAAAAACCCACCACACTATCACTAAGCAGCAACAAACAATTGCACACAAGCCAAAGAACCAGCAACACATAAAAAAAAACACCAGAGGTAAAAAGGTCAACTACCCTGAAAACCATTCCGGGCAACAAGAATCGCAGAGGAGCCCTAGCAAAACAAAACCAAACAGTTACAAATCGAGCCAATCAAAACTCAAACTTAGGTGAACTCCATGAAACAGAAATGCATAGGAAGAATCCATAAAACAACCACATAAATGTGACCTGATGTGGAATAAAGAAAAGAAACAATAAAAAAACAATCAAATTTATTGAAAAGCTAAGTGATTTGAAGTCATAAAGAAAAAATAAAATGGTTTATAAAAAATTACAAAACCTGTAACTGGAGAGGAGGCGTTGCTGAGGAAATCAAAATCAAACTCACAAATGTAGAAATCAAAATCGAACTCAGATATGAACCTAAACTGAAGATTGCCGCCTAAAAATCGAAGTTATAGTCACAAACGAACCTGTAACTGAAGCAAAAAAACGTACATGTGATGAATCGTAGTCGCCACTGAAGCCACTGCTGGAGTCGCCGGCAGAGGTGTGTTGGAGATGACAATCTCGCCGGAAATTCAGAGATGTGTAGCATTGTTTTTTTACCCAGAAAAGAACGATCGGTAAGAAATCAGTAACAAAAACAGGAGGGGAAGGTATTGCTGGAGAGGAGGAAGAAGATCTGTAGATGCAAATGAACGACAGGGGTTATATTTAGGGTTTTAAAATACTGATTTTCTTGCCTTAGTTGTAGGATTAAATTAAATGAGTTCATTAATTGTAAATACAAAAAACCGAAAATGCCCTTATTTGATTTAATTAATTATTTAATATTTACTAATTTGTGATTGGTGCATACATGCACACAATAGTTGCTAGGAACATTTGAACCTAACTATATATATATATATATATATATATATATATATATATATATATATATATATATATATATATATATATTTCAAATTAAACCTCAACTTAAAAAAAAAAAAAAAAAAAAAAAAAAAAAAAAAAAACCTTAAGCTTAACAAGTTCAAAGGTTTTTTTTTTTTTTTTTTTTTTTTGAAAAAAAAAATAAATAAATGCAAAGTTTTTTTTTGAGGGAAGAAAAAAAAAGGTGACGTTTAATGTGGAAAAATCTAATATATAATATTTTTTTTTATGATATTAACATGTTTTAACCCTTTAAACTATATTCTATCCAATCAAAAGTTTAAGACATTTTCCAAATTAATCATTTTTTACCTGTTATATCAAGTTTCACCACCTTCATTATATTTTCGTTTATATCATGTCAAATGGTTAATTTGAGAAAATGTTTGGACTTTGGATCTTTTTTGGTTCAATTGGAAAAAATATAGTATACTTGGTTAAAGCTAAATTGCCAACTCCCAACTATTGCTATTGTTGAATCATATGATATATTTGGGGCAACTCCGGTATTTTTACTATTTTATCCTTTTCATTTAGCTCTTACAATCACACGGTATTTACTACTTACTTACATTACTAGGTGTAAGACCCGTATATTATACGGGTTGATTTAAAAAATGATTAAACTTAAAGTATAAAAATGAAATATTTTTTAATGTACAAATTTAAAATAAGAAAGAAAGAAACGTATTTATTACAATTTAATATATATATATATATATATATATATATATATATATATATATATATATATATATATATATATATATATATATATATGATATTTAATACTTTACATTTATAAGTATATGACTTTAATTAAAAATTAAAACAAACCAAAAATTGACAAGTGGATAATATTTATTTCAAAATTACCATAAAATGACAAGTGTCAAAACTCATAAGAGATTGACAAGTGACAAAAAAACCTTCATTTATTAAGGAGGATTCATATAAAAGCTCAATAATGTATTATGATTCTCTTCCATAATGTTTAAACACACGAAAGAGCTTTAGAATCAGATGGAAAATGACTACGACATTTGGTAGGTATTCTTTAATGAGCAATTCCATAATTAAATGAACTTCAAATGACAAATGCACTAGATATATGCATTTTCTACTTTTATTTGCTAGAAAAAATAAAAATTTCGGATTGATCAATTTGAGCGACCATAAAGTTACTTTCGTGTTTCATTTTTATTCTTAAAGACTAAACTGCATAAATAGTCTTTGTGGTTTGTTCAAAATTACCACTTTGGTTAAAAAATGTTTGGATTAAAACTAGAAAAGTTTTCATTTTGTTGCTTGTTTGGTGCAATATATTTTGATTTTTTTTTAAATGACGGATTTGCCCTTGTTAATATGATTTTATTTATTTTTCTTATTTGTTTTTTCTGATTTTTAGATTTAAAAATCTAAAAATAAAAATAAAAATAAAATAAAAGTAAATCTCTCTCTCTCTCTCTCTCTCTCTCTCTCTCTCTCTCTCTCTCTCTCTCTCTCTCTCTCTCCAAATGAACACACAAACAATAATAAAAAAACTAACATACAAGACCACATAAAAAGTATGAATTTTCTAAATTCTAAACTTGTAACCATGAAAGAGATCGATTTCAGTGGTTTAGAATGGAACCCTAAATATATATACAAATCCAAATACACACAAAAAGATACATCGATCTGTACAATTGGGATGTGAGGCAGAGTATAAATCGTCATCTGAACACGTGAAGTCTCTCCTTCTCCGTCTTCAAGATCTGATGGGTTGACTACTGTGTTTCTCCTTCTCTGGCGACACCATCTTCAAGATCTAATGAGCATCAAGGGGTGACGACAAGAATGCTCTAAATGTTCTGATCTCAATGGCGATTAAGGGTGATAAATCTTCTTCTTCGGCGTGAGGATTTTCATCTCAAACCCTAAACGACGGTTGAAACCCTAAAACTAGAAGGATGGCGGCAGAAACCCTAAATACAAGCACACACAAAACCCTAGCGACGTACCATCTCCGAGATGTTTCGTCCTCCATCATTTTGCCTTTAGATCTGGAAATGATTTTTAAGGACGATGAAACGATTCAAGTTTAGGTTTAGGTTTCATAGTAGAAATCAATTCAGGTGGTGGTGAAGGCCCTTGAAACACCGACAAGGGTTTCAGATCGAATGTGAGAGGGATAATCGGAAAAGGACAACTATGTTGGTGCTCTTTCAGATCTTCACGGGACTGCTAGGCAGCTGATGAAGGCCATGAGACGGAGATACATTGACGATGGCCATGAGCAGCAGTGACATGGATTAGATATCCAAAAAAACCCCCACCTTGGAAACATCCATTCTCGCTAGATCGTGGTCTGATGTCATCTCTTCCGGCTCCAATAAATGCTACGGCAAGTGAGAGATTGAAGATGGGCTTCAAGTTCAAGACATTGTGGTGGATTTGGGGCAGGAGGATTGTTATCGATTTGTGGATTTGTGTTCTCACAGTAAACACACACACACTCAAATACAAGAGAGAGAGAGAGAGAGAGAGAGAGAGAGAAAAAAAAAAGAGAGAGATATTTATTTTTATTTTTTATTTTTTTAATCTGAAAATAAAAAACAAATAAGAAAAAAAAAAGAAAATCATAATTACAGGGACAAATCCGTCATTTTGAAAAAAATCAAAACAGATTGGACCAAACAAGCAACAAAATGGTGTTTTTAATTCACATTTCATCCCTAATATGAAAATTAGGTTTATAAACTCACTGTAGTATTTTCTACTTTTTTTTCCATATTTTAATACTCTCCTCGCAATAAATGAATGAAACACTTAAATGGATCAAAGCTGGGGAAATAATCCTATGATGATAAATATGTGAAGGGAAAAGGTCTTTGGTCCGACTTATTTGAAGAAGGAAGTTGATGGAAGCCTACTAGATGATGGTTCTAATTTAAATGTAAGCTTTTCTTTCTTTGTTTATTTACAAATGAATATATACAATCTACAACTTTTGTTTTTGATTTATGGTAATTTGAGATGATTCTCTATGGATTTTACACCTTCAGGAACCATATTTGTTAGGACTATGTTAATGTTCTCATTTTTTACATTTCGTTGCTTTCAAACCAAAAACCAACTACGCATTAAGTTTTTCATGTGAATCATATCACTCATCAGGGCGAATATTATCAAACCGTCTATATATAGTAAACTTTCAGAAACCGTCAAGAAATAGATAAAATTATGAAAGTAGCCCTTACTTTACATTATCGACACAATATAGAAAATTTGTAATATTCTTTCATTTGAACTAAAAGTTGAAAGTTGAATGCTACAATTGGAATAACTTTTGTTGATGTTCTATATTTACAGAATGTAGCTATGGGTGGACCCACTTCGGAAATTGGAAAATGTGACGAAAAAGGATTGGAGGAGATATGCAAGTAACACGTAACTTTCTTGATTAGTGATTTATTCGGTGTTGGTGAATCGTGGAGTTGGATTCTTGATAAGAAGATGAACGATCAAATGGGTAGATTAATCTTCATGAAACCAAATTATTGGAGCCATCAAAATATTTGCCTTCTGGCTAAGAACTGTTTCAGATTTTGGGTTGGTTTGATTTCAGCTGGAAGATCAAAGCGATGTTAGCGCAACCAATGACATATGCCAAATTGAGAACTTACAAAGCAGTTTGAAAGGGAAGATTGTGGAAATATTACATGTAGACTTGGTCTTGCTGCCTGTGTTTATCATGTGGCAAATCTGACCCCCGCAAAGCAAGGTTCCTGATCTAGCTGTTAAAAAAAGGTTTACGACTGTATGGTATACATAATGCAGAAAAAGTAGACCTGCACATTTGCGGTCCCGGACCAGTCCCAGGTTGGTCTCGAAATGGCCTGGTCTTTTTGTGGTCGGTCTCGGAGCTGTCCGGTCTTTTTTTCGGACCGATCTTGTTCGGTTTCGGGCTGTTTTTTTTTTTTTCGGTCTGGTCTTTTTTCAAATGGATCTCATTTGGTTTGATCTTTTTTGGGACCGGTCTCGATCTTTTTCAGTCCGGTCTCGCGGTTTTTCTGTGCGCCTTTTTCAGTTTTTTTCTGTTGGTTTTTGGGTTTTTTGGCCTGATTTCGGTATTTGTTGTATTTTTTAGCTTCAGTTTCGAGTTTTTCCTTAACAAATGTGTGATTAACACCAAAATGATAAATTAAACTTTATTAAAAATGATACACTGAAGTTTAATAAAAGAAAAAAAGAAATGAAGTTAGATAGTGTGTGATTAAAAATTGTATAATTAACACAAAAATGATATATTTATAAACTTTGGCTTGCGGTCTTTTTTGAGATCGGTGTCAGATCGGTCTGGACCGGTCTTGTGTAGGTCTTGGAACGGTCAGGTATTTTTTGGGACTGGTCTTAGAACGATCCGGTTTTTCTCGATCGGTCATGGACGGTCTCGAGCCGGTCTTTTTTCGGTCCGGCTTTTTTTAGGAACGGTCTTTTTCAGTCCAATCTCGTTTTAGACCGTTCGATTTCGGTCTTTTTTTGGGTTCGATCCATGACCGGTATTTTTATGCACGTCTAGAAAATAATGTAATTAATAACGATTACTCAACGAAGTTAAAAAGGATCTAGGCCTGTGGCCGTATGAAGTTCGTTTGGACCATGGCCCAATAAGATGCTGGCTCACTTTTAGCTTATAAAAGTGTAAAGTCAAAAGGAATTATATTTATATAAGTATGTACTATATGATATACTATTTTACAATTCACAATGTCAATGTTGACGCCCGAAAGTTATTCAAAGCATAATTATGGTCGTGTTACTTGATACGTTATCATTATTAGATTTATGTGTTAAGAAAAACATTTATCAAATCTTTGAAATCCATAATAATTATTAAGATATATAAAAGAATACCAAACTAAACAATATGAAATTACATAAAAAGAAAATATATACTTAAACAACGAATATCAATCATTAGAACTAATCTATTTCAAAACACTGATTAAAGTTATACATATCTATGTCTCAAGTTGTTGATACATAAGTTGTAGTATGAACATAAAAAATCATCAAGTTATGGATATTTTTCACTATTGATGTATCTAAAATATTCGAAAATACATTTTTTACTAGTTTAATTACTGGTATATTTAGGTTTTTAAACATTTATTTGAAAACAACCCCACGTTTGCAATGTTAACATAGAAATTTATGCAGATTTTGATGCCATGTGGACAAATTTTTGATGGCTCGGATTTTAAAATTTATATTTTAATATTAAACTGTATGAAATGTTAATTCTAGTAACTAAACATTTATTTTTCTATTTAGTTGTTTGTCATCGTTCCTAACACACAAACCCAACGAGATTAAGACGGGGTCATAGTGGAAGACTTGATATAAACTTTTAGTGATCAAAGTCTGAAGGCAATATTGATGATCATTCAGGTCTCATTTTTCTAAAGGGCTAAATTTTGTAAGGGTTATCTATTAAGACCCGAAGATATATGAGCCAAGGATCATTTATTTTTTGTCTCAGATTAATATATATATTTTTTTCATTCTTTCACCAAAACGCAGGGAGTATATGGGAAGCATCTTTCATTTTTTTTAATATATTAATATAAATATTATACTCATTTAAGGGAATTAAAAACCATGGATTTTGATAAAATTTTTATAATTATTTAGTTGGTATATAATTTAATAAATATTAAAAAACTGAAAAAATAATAATAAAAAAGAACAGCCTAACCAATCAAAACAGAAGAGAGAATGCGGGGTCTCTACCCCCACTCCCTTCCTGCACCTTTTTTCCCGTAGGGACGGTGTGGTGTTCCAATGTGGGGGAAAGTCTCCTGCATTCCCTTTCCGCAACACTCCGTCCGACCTAGAATATAGACTCGTGTGAAGATGGGTTTGAAAATAATGATTTTCAAAAACAAGTTACGAATAATACCTAATCAAAATAATTTATTTATTTATGTTCAAACAAAAATACTACATACATGTTAAAACATTGGTCTTTCTTATAAAAAGAAACAAAGTTGCAAGATGCTTATTATTTTCTTTAAAGCATGTCAAAACCCCCTGTATGGATTCAATAAGAACATTAAGACCATTATTAGTACTGTTTTGTTCATAATGGAATGTGATAACCAAACTTGTGACTTCAGAATGTGTTGCATCCCTCAGTGCCTCAACGTTGTTATTTTTTTATTTTTTATTTTTTTTTTATTTTTTTTTTTTTTAAGATTGACCAGGTTCAAGCAAACATTTGTTATCCATTATCAACACTAGGTGTGAGACCCGTATATTATACGGGTTGATTAAAACAAAATGTTAATATAAATGATTAAATGAAAATTTTATTTGAATTTGAAATTTGAGATAACTGAAAATTATGAGAAAAAAACATGCAAAAAATAAATAAATTAAAATTATGTGTTTAGTTATCAAATTTGTGTACTAAACGGGTAAATTATAACAAAATGTTAAACACAAAGGTTTAAATTGTAAATTTATTTGAAATTGAAATTGAAATTTAGAATTTGAAATTTGAAATTAATAGTCATTTGGTAGGTTTAATTTATGGAAGTTATATTAATGTTATATTGAAAATAAAAAATGAAGTAAATGACAAGTGGAAAATAAATATATCTTAAAATTATGACAAAATAACATGTGGTCAATTGAATGAGAGAATGATATGTGACAAAACCATTCTTATTTATTAGGATAGATGCCATAGAGCTTAAGTTTCTCATTATATGCTTCCGAAAACAAAGTCACATCGTGTAAGCAACCTACATGTCATTTATTAGGTAAATTCTTCACATAGATTAAAGATAATGTTTTTAAGTAATTACATATCATTATTGTGGTTAGACTCCCGTACCATGTAGACTTCAAAACGTTAATCCAAATTCTGGAAATCGTGTTAAATAGTGATGCATTTAACATTACTTTCATATATAAACTTACAATTAATATACACCATGAGTCCATCACTCACTTACCCTTAAATTTATATGGGAAAATAGCATAAAAAACACTTCGTTTACATCAAAATTTTAATTTGACACCGTGTTTTTTTTTTTTGTCTCAAATTTGACATTGTGTTTTTCAATTTGTTACAATTCTGATCACTTGACCGGTCAACCAGGTTACATGCTGATGTGACATGATGACATGATATGCTAACGTGTCAAAGTCGAATTTTTTTTCCAGAAAAAACACAAAGTTTTTACGTTTTTTTTTTTCGATTTTAACATTAAGTTTAATTTTTTATTTCAATTTTGTCACTATATTTTTTTTGTTTCAAATTGAACATCATTTATCAAATTTTGTTCAATTTTGACCATATTCCATTTGAAACCGTATAAATATATTTTTTATTACATTTTAAACCGTATAAATACGGTTTTTTTTTTAATTAAAAACCAAAGTTTTTTTTTATAAATACGAGGTTTTTTTGGTTTTTTTTTTTTTTGGTTTTTTTTTGGTTTTTTTGGTTGTTTTTTTATTTTTTATTTATTTTTTTATTTTTTTTTACATTCAAACCATAATTTTATGTATAAATATATATTAGTTATATAAAAACCGTATTTTATATTAAATATGCAGCTTTAAAATGAGTTTAGAGGTTTGGAGACGTATAGTCGATCAAAAGCTAGATGTCAAGCTTACAACGTCTGAAAATTTTACATCTTATTAGAAGCTTATGGTTAGTTTAATTGTCATGATATCACTAATGCATATATACATTATGCTTTGAATGTAAAAACAAAACAAAAAAAAAACAAAACAAAAAAAAACACCTTGTATTTAAATAGAAATGTGGTTTTTAAACAAAGAAAATATATTTAAAGAACCCTTAAGCCCCAAAAACGTGGTGACTTTTTCTCTAGGGTTTCCACATGTTTTGGGCAGCCTCCTTCTCTTCTCTTCTTCATCCTCTTGCTCTTGGTGTTTGTGAGCCATTAGAGGAGTGACATTTGTGACTCTAAGCTTTCTAAAGTCATTACAAGGAGGATTTGAGATTGTTATTGCTACATAACAATCAAGGTATGATCTAAACCCTAATTCATATGTTATATTGATTATCATATACTAGATCTAGGGTTTATAGTCTTGGATGGATTGCATGTACAATAGAGAAACCTAGATCCAAGCATTAGGGTTTGTATGAGCACATAGGATATTCTTATGGCTAAAACCCATCAGTGGTATCAGAGTCTTGATTGGTTTCTATTGTATTGATGCATCATGTGTTTATTCAAGTTGCAAAATCGTTTTTGGACATCCTGCCTGATGAACTCGGCGAGTACCATAGTGTACTCGGTGAGTAGGCCTCAACTCGGCGAGTATAGTGTGGTACTCAGCGAGTTCGAACGTCAGAAAGAGGGGATTTCGGGATTTCTTGCTGTTTTTCTCATGGATACTTGCCTTATCTGTTTTAGATCATTAAAATCCGATTTTATACATTTTTATGAGTATATCCTTGATTAAACAAAAGATAATTACCAATTGATTAGATAATAACTTCCTTATATGATAAAGTTTGATTATTAGTATTAATTGGGTAACTTATTTTGCAAGAAATTGAAATTAGGTCAAATATAGATAATGATAAAATTAATTGTTTAATTTATATTATTTGTTATTTGATCCTTGTGTTATGAAAAGTTTCAATTTTCCCCTTTAGGTTTTATAGTTTAAATTTGAACTCAAAAGTTTTTGTTTTGAAATTTAAATAGTTGAAACCCTAATGGTTTGAAAAGGTTTCAAAACTTGCCCTCAAGTTTTGGAGTTTAATTTTTGATTACAAGTTTAATTTTGATGTATATTTAAATTTTAAGCCCTAATGTTTTGAAATGTTTCAAAAACTTGCCGTCAAGTTTTGGAATTTAAAAGTTGATTAAAAGTTTAATTTAGGAATGTTAAATTCTAAAACCCTAGTGATGTTTTGAAAAGTTCATATCACACCCTTATGGTTTTATTAATTAATTAAGGTGTATAATTAAAAGAGGTTTAATAAATCCATAAAAGTTTTGGTTTACAAATTAATTGAATTAAAAGTATAATTGTTAAATTTGACCACCTAGTATTTTAAAAGTGTAAAATACACCCTATACTATATATATAACATTAAAAGTCTAACATTAAATATATGTATGAGTAAAAGTCAGTCTTACCGTTAGTAGGCCTCATTCACGAAGCTGATCTATAAGGGGTGTTTAAGGAAATTGCCTATAAAATGGCGATTGAATGGGTATCCACTCTTACCCACCGCACTCTTGACTAGTGGAGGGTCGTTAGCCGAACGGGTAGGATAGGACAGAACATTATATTATAAGTATAATAAAGTACAAAAGTAACTAAATGTTTTACAAATTCCCAATCTTAGTTACTTTAGGCAAAAGTGAATTGATGCAATTCCATGAAATTACACTTTGTGCCCTTGCGAAGACGTTAGTGGAGCGTGTGTGGTTAACCGACACACTAAATGGTTTTAAGCAAAGGTAGCAAAGGGTGACTCAATGTTTGTCATAGTTCGGTGGAGCGTGTGTGGTTTACCGGAACATTGAATAGATAACTGTAACATGTGGGGGCACCATGTAAGTTTGCATGGTTATTCACACCCTGTTTTGTGATCCTCGGCATCCCAGTCACAAACTAGAGGGGCATATCGAGATTTAAATATGCCATTGAAATGTTCGATGAATCTCAAAGGATCTAGGAGTTTTCATAGATTTAAAACTTAAATTATTTTTTTTTCATTTTTCATGGTGGAAAATTAGTGAATCGTCATTCACTTACCTTCAAATGTTCTGCAATTTGGGTTACGACATCCCTCTCCCAAGTTGTGGAATATTGTGTTGGGTCCTAGCCTTAATATCTCATTTGGGTGATTTATTAAGGACTCAATCAATCAACTAACTTGAATTTATTTTCTCCCGTTTTGTAGATGTCAAAGTACGACAACTATGGTCTTCCCAAATCCCGTGGAACAAGCATTCCACATGAAGATGATATTCCACGATTCGATCAAGGAACAAGAGATCATGCTTCACTTCCTCCACCTCCTCCAATTATTCTCCCTAACCCACAAGATCGAAGAATTGAAAGGTTCGATGTCACTAAAGCCCTATTGGAAATGAAACATGAAGATGGTAAACCCGTGTGTGCCCATGTTCTGGGAATGAAATCACACATCGATAGGTTGATAATATTGGGTGCGTCATTCCCTGATAAGTTGGCTGTGGACTGGGTTCTGCAGTCACTCCCTGAATCATATAATGAGTTCAAAAGAAAGTATCATATGATGGATCATGACGTAAGCCTCATTGACTTAACTTACATGCTCATTGCTGCTGAATCAGAAATGATTTGGCAACGCAATGGAGCATATTTGTTGGGAAAGTCAACCAACCATGCTTCCGAGGACGTTCTAGGAGAACCGACCTGCGTTTGCTGCCAAGAGAAAGGGCGTTGGATACAAGTCTGCCCTAAGAGCCCGAAGAGTCCAGAAGATGGGAGAGTCAAAGAGTATGGCTATGCTTCAGGTAAAATACATTATCTAACTCCATTAAGTTCCTATTCATTGATTCTTAATACATGATGTGATAAGATTGCATTTGAATGTTTTGCAGGATCAGTGAAAAGAGAGGAAGCTTGATGGAATAGCAAGATAAATCTAATCACGAAGAAATGGATCTCAATCGCATGGACTTGAAGATTAGATTTTGAGCTTAGAATTGTTAGAAATATTTTCTACATAGTTTTCAGTTGATTTTGCTTTTTAAGGACAAATGTTTTCCGCTGCTTTTATGAATAAAATAAATTTTTATTTGACTCATTTATTTATTTATTTATTTCCTTGCAATGAAATCGTTATGAAAAATTGATGTTCGCATATTTCTACAACAAATGGATGTGATTCTTAATTATGTTATTTATGGAAATGTCAAGAATTTACCAAATAAGGAGAGTTTCGCATCGCCCAAGTTTCAATTGGACAGAAACTTGGAATCATGCAACTTGGTTGCACGATGAATAAGAAATTTCATATTTGGAAATTAGACTAATTCGTTGACAAAGTGTCAAGTGAAGGACTAGGAGATCGAGTACACAAAGTTGTGTGTTGATCAAGTCCACCACAAGGGTAACAAAGATATTTGTCATGATTTACTAAAGGATTAGTAATTATGATTATACTTATAAGATTAAGTGTAATTATGAATTGATTGAAAAGGTTTAAATCAATAGCAGAACGAATAAAAGAATCAAGTAGGCAGAAAGATAAAAAGTTTCTCTATTCTAAGAAGAAGGGAGAATACCTTTTATACTTTATGATATGTCTTAATGATTAAGAACCATATTTCAATTGATCCTCTAAATAAGTCTTAGTACAAGTGTATGTATAAGAAGAGGAATCAAGAATTGAAGAAATGGTTAAATCAAGAAGTCAATCATACTTCATTCCAAAACGAGTCTTAAAGTTAAGATTGTAATATTGAGTGACATGTCTTAAGAAGGTTTATAACATTCATCAAATGTAGAATTTGGAAAAAAGGCTTTCCTATTCTCGCACATTTGAAATTGGAAAGTTGTGATGTCTTGGATAAGACAAAGACCAACTAGGACCAATTTTATGAAATGTTTTCTCTTTATAAAGGCTACACTAACTCTTGCATATTTGTTTGTCAAGAAATGTTTATTGACAAGAGAATCTTATATGTCCAGGAGTCAGTGGGAGTCTTAATGGTCTTGAAAGTTCATGAACTAATGAAGAATAAACCTTATCAATCATCACTAGCACACGTGTAGAGGTTTACAACCTATCGTGTTGACATTATATTGTTTATGTGTCGTTCCAATTGAGTTAATTATGCATGTGAGTCCTATGAGTTCTCATTTGAATGCATAAAAGGCAAGGACCTTGATCAATGAAAAGTACATTAATAGGAAAGGGTGAGCTGCTTAACTACTTCGAAGACATGGTGGGAAGTCGTGTTACCATAAGGCAAGAAATCAAGATTGAGAAGGTTCGGTCCATATGAGTTTGAATTTGTCGTAAACTTTGGTTTTGACAAATTCACATGGATAGGAACGCATACACCATTAAAATCTAAGTGTCATAAGATTCCCTCTTTCATGAAAATGATTGTGAGGAAATGCTTTCACTAAGAAAGATTTTAAAGAAGATAGTGATTGTGAAAATTGTATTCTCGAATTCGATTATGGTTACGGTATCCCTTTCCATGATTCGAATTAGGAGATTTGGCAATTAGTCTAAATTGTTTAAGACACACATATAAACTATCTAAGGCAAAGGTGTATAAGTTTAAGAAGCCTTGATAAAGGACTATCAAAGCATTAGGTATTAGAAACATGAACTTAAGAAATTCAATAGGTATTGTTTTTCTGAAAGTTAAGCTGTTTCTGAATACATGTAGGAGCATAAGTGTTATGTTTGTAATAACCATCGTGATAGTGGGAGAATAAATGTTATGATTACATGATTATTAAGGCAAGTATTTCAAGTTAGCAATATTAATTACAGAAAACAAGAGTCATACTTTGCAAAGTTGTAAGGGTTGAATAGTTGTTTTGCTATAATTAAGGGAGATAATATTATGCTTCATTTCAAATCTAAAAGCTTATGTTTTTGGAATATTAATATTTTTAGTCAAAGATACATAGTGTGTTCTTAAATTTCGATCATGATTATGGCATTCCTCTTCATAATTCGAATCATAAGAACGTGACACATAAGATATTATGGCAGAAGATTGATAACGTATCAAATCTTTATGTAAGACATTATGCATCGTGTCCCATACGCTTCGGGTATAGGATAGATTGCAAATGCTATAATATTTGACCATTCTAAAATTTTCCAAATGTCTAGCGCATTTAGAGGGAAAAAGGACAAGAATCGGTTTTGACTAAAATAATTAAACAACTATCAAAGGACAATCCAAAGTTTGCCGAGGATTGGTCGCTTGTGAGTAGTTGGAAGTATAGTATTGGATGGACCATATCGACATTATTATGAATAGAAAACATTCTATTAAGAATGAGTTGTCATATGGAAAATATGGAAACATTTCCATATTGGGAATTGGATATTGAGAATCAATGTCTAGGTTAGAAACTTTTATGCAAGAAGGATGTTCAAAGGAATGTACCTTGAGTGAGAGACATCACATCTATGGAATTGTCTTGTAAAAATCTCCGATAGAGGACTTTATAATTTCATTGGCAATAGTCATTGTGATTTTGTGCTATGACATTACGAAAGGATCATTGCATAGAACGTTAGAATCTAGCATATTCTATAAGTGGTAAGAATTGATTTTCTTTCACTTATGAAAAAGGATTAGGAGTTGTGAAATGAGTATGGTTGGAAATGTGTTCATTGGATCTATTTCACAAAGTAAGAACCATAGGTAAAATATGTGTGCATGCTAAGAGCATGGGACAAGTGTGGTAATAATTCAAGTAAGAAGTTGATTACCCAAAACGACAAATAATGAGTAATCGATATGGTGATAAATAAAAGGTGTTTTATTTATACTCAAAGGTTTGAGGCCATATGTGATTAGTATTATTCTTGTGTTTCACTTTGCATGTTTTGACTTCCTGAATAATTTAATTGGTTGAGACCAGTCAAATTATTCAAACGGGCCACAGTCGTTCATATGTTGGAAGTAGACATGAATGAAGACTGTCGTGAATTGGTGTGTGGATTGTCCAAATAGTGTTAGACATAAGAAAATGTTTGCTGCAACGTTCATGAGTGCTTATGAATATGATTTGAGCATTGGATTAAACCCACGCTCACTTGGATCACTTCATGGATTTGTATCACGAGTGATTGGTGAGATGATAACATCTTATATTCTTGAAACCGAGTTGTATCTTACGAGTCGGTTACACATTGATAATATGTAAACGCACCAGTAACTTGGTGTTATAAAACATATTGTTGTGTGTGATTTGGTGAGTGAGTGCAAGCGAGCATTGAGTCAAAGTTTATCCGTTCCTTTTATTCAAAGTAGGATAAAAGCGATATTTGTGGGCCCCTTGATGATTTAGTGATGGCACCTAAGCGCTTGGCCAAGCCGGGACTAATTTGATGTGTTCAAATTGTAGTCTGTTGTCAGTCGTCATAAATCTGAATTCGGGAAACAAAACATAGACAGAGAGAATGATTTAGATCCATGTCTCAATCTATACGATATCTAGAATGGAGGAATATATGATCCCTTATCTAAAGGACACGCGTATCTAATAAGATCAGAGTTGACAGCAGCTTTGGAAAGCTACGATTGCAGATCAGGATCTGAAGTCATACGCATAATAGTTATTAGACTTATCCAAGTGGAAGACTGTTGGATTAGTGTCTAAGTCCATAACTATTTTGGTATGTACTTGACCCGATGGTGCATGGTCCTTTTGGGTTGCCTTCACCAAAACAACTTGATAGGATGAATAATGGAGAGAAAGGACTAAATATGATTTATTAATATATTATGAGAATAATATATTAAATGAGAAATCATATTGTTTAATTAATATTAGTCAAGAATTAATAAGAATTAAGTTTGTGGCTAAAAGACATTAATTAAACTTAAGGGACTAGAACTATCAATTGTATGCTAGTTGAATATTGAGCTAATGGACTCCATATTAAAGGAGTGGACGAAATCTATGGGGAAACCCATTAGAAATCGTCCTAGGCCTTTAAGGTAGGAGCCCATGGGTTGCTTAGGGCTTAAGCATCCAAATTAGGGTTTCCTTGTTAGATAACCCTAATAGCCTCGCTATTTAAAGAACCCTTAAGCCCCAAAAACGTGGTGAACTTGTTCTCTAGGGTTTCCACACGTTTTGGGCAGCCTCCTTCTCTTCTCTTCTTCATCCTCTTGCTCTTGGTGTTTGTGAGCCATTAGAGGAGTGACATTTGTGACTCTAAGCTTTCTAAAGTCATTACAAGGAGGATTTGAGATTGTTATTGTTACATAACAATCAAGGTATGATCTAAACCCTAATAAATATGTTATATTGATTATCATATACTAGATCTAGGGTTTATAGTCTTGGATGGATTGCATGTATAATAGAGAAACCTAGATCCAAGCATTAGGGTTTGTATGAGCACATAGGATATGGCTAAAACCCATCAAGAATGGTGAGTCTAGATATATTTATCAAAGACATAACACCATTCAACAATGAATCTCAAGATGAATGACTACATAAAGTCAAAATCAGATTGCGGATCCGCTACAAAATGCTTGGAATGAGAGGTCGTTATGAGGAATGGTACAAAAACCCTTGAATTAATAAGTTATTGTGAAGGAAAACCCAACCTAGTTGACTGGAGATCCAAAGATCTAGGTTCAATGGGACAAGCTACTTGCATATAAACTTTGTGAATCACTGTGGGGGTTAACGCCAACCCATTCCTAAAACAAATAGTGATGCAGGTTAAGCTTATAGTCGTGGATGATAAATTGGAAATCATCACGAATTAGCTTTTAATGATTATTAAAGAATCACCTATGTGAGAGAGAAGTGGGGTCGCTTCAAAAGGAATTGTATGGGCACATTCCTAAGGGCTCTTATAGAACTAGGCAAGTGTCCATGACCATAATAGACACATCAATGAGAACCTAACTAGGTCAAAGAGAATCATGTGAGACACATATTGATTATTTACACAAACAGCAGAACTGTTCAAGGACATCGAGTCTACTGTTCCACGTAGTAAAATGGGAAAATAACTTGTAATGTAGTAGCTAAATAGGTAAATGTCATTATTGTTGGATATAGTGTCTAAGTCCATAACTATATTTGGTATGTACTTGACCCGACCCGACATGGTCCATTTGGGTTGCACTTCACCCGAACAATTTATGGATAATCTTTTGAGAATAGTATAAGTTATGATTTATTAATATATTATAAGTTCTAATTAATATAAAATCATATTATTTAATTAGTATTGATCTATATTTAATCTAGAATTAATTTAGAGATCAAAAGTATGACTAATTAAATATGGGCTCTTGTATTTATATAGTGTGGGCTAATGCTTATTTGGAATGGGCTAGGCTTGCATGGAAAGTCCATGGATACTCCATGGAGCTTTAACCCATGGATCTCATGGAAATGAAAAGACATGGGTATTAAGGTTTACATGGATGTAACCCTAATCCACCACACTATATAAAGGAGACTTTGGTTCTTGAAATCACACTAGTTGTGGTGAGTAAACTAAGAGGGCCGATTTCAAGAAGGTGATTACTATTCTCTCAAGGTTCAAAAGTTTGTGGTGATTTTTGATTTCCATTTGAGGAATCCACACTATTGGTGCTAGGCTCTAAAACTCCAAGCAATCAACTACAACTACAAGGTAAGTAATTCTACTAGCTTTATTTGATTCAAGTTCCCCAAGCCATGCAAGATGTATAAGAACCTTGGAAAAATAATTATTTGCATGTATCTTAGTCAAACATAGATCCAAGGTTTCTAGGGTTGCATGTACACCATAGGAGTGTTAGAATGCTCAAACCCCATCAGTGGTATCAGAGCCTAGGCTTGTTTACTTGATACTTGATGCAAATAGCTTGAAAATCGAATTTTTTGTTCACTGCTCGTATGAACTCGCCGAGTCCATGGGGGGACTCGACGAGTCCATGAAGAAATGCATGCTACTCGTCAAGTCTGTTCATGCACTCTACGAATAGAGGTTGCAGTGTCCAATTTTTTGAATTTTGCTGCTGGAAATGGACTAGAAACATTACCCTAAACTGTTTTGGTGTTATAAAACTTGTTTTAGATGGTGTAATGTTTATGCTAATCCATTTACAATGGCTATTATCAAAAATTACAAGTTTTATGAGTAATTTATGATTCTTGGAATCTTCATATTCATGTTCTTGAACTTATGAAGATTAGATGATCATAGGAATTGTTTGTCACCTACTCGGTAGTTTAAATCTTGATCATTATGTGTTTAAATGGAGTCCATAACTTGTCCTCAAGTTATGGAAATCCAAAGGTCACACTTTAATAAAATCCATTAAAAGAACACAAGAGTTAGGAAAAATGAAGAGTCTTCATTTTAATACTCAATTAAATTCATAAGCTATAAGAAATGAACAATTTTGAAAGTTTACAAAACTTGCCCTCAAGTTTTGGAACAAGTAAAGTCATGATTAAAACTTTAGTTCCAATCCTTAGATTTTTAAAAGCTAAAATTCAACCCTTATACTTTATAATATAATAAGTTAATTATATATATATATATATATATATATATATATATATATATATATATATATATATATATATATATATATATATATATATATATATATATATATATATATATAAGATCAAGTCGTCTTACCGCTAGTACGCCTCATTCACAAAGCCGGACTATAAGGGGGGTATAAGGTTGTTTCCTATAAAAATGGCAACTTAATGGGTGTCCAATCTCACCCACCGCTTCCTTGATCGGTGGAGGGTCGTTAGCTGAATGGGTAGGACAAGGACTTATAAATTCTCATTAAAAGTATAATGATAATACTAAAGTAACTAAACCTTATTAAATTCCCAATCTTAGTTATTTTAGGAAAATGTGAATAATGTGCTAATCCATGAAATTACACTTTACTCTTTGTTTAAGTCGTTACTGGAGCGTGTGTGGTTAACCGACACACTAACTTGAACTTAACAAGGTAGGTAAAGGGTGACTTAATGTTTATCATAGTATCGATGGAGCGTGTGTGGTTAAACGGTACATCGATTGAGGGGTAATACATTAAGGGTACCAAGTAATTTGCATGGTTACTTCACACCTTGTTTTGTGATCCTCGACATCCCAGTCACAAAACTTGAAGCGCACACTCGAGATTGAAACTTGCCATTGAAAGAAGTTCAATGAATCTCAAAGAATCTAGGAGTTTTTAATACTAATTAAAACCTAATTAAATATTTCGTTTTTCATGGTGGAAATTGGTGAATCGTCATTCACCTACCTTCAAATATCTTACAGCTTAGATTACGACATCCCTCTTCTAAGTTATAAAATATTGTGTTGGGTCCTAGTCTTAATATTACATTTAGGTGTTTTATTAAGGACTATCTCTATCTAATCTATTCCCTCTTCTTTTCAGATGTCTTCCAATAACAATGCTTCTGGCTCAAACCCTACTAACTCCTTCTCTCTCATGAATCTTTGTGGGAGACATATCTTTGATGGGCCCAACTTTACTGATTGGATCAGAAACATCAGGATGGTCACTCGGTATGAGAACAAAGAATATGTTCTCGACAAGGAGCTAAAGGTACCCGACCCAACTTCTACTCCTGAAGAGCTTGCTGAATATGAGGTACATGAAAGAGATGCTACAAAAGTGGCATGCATCATGATGGAAACCATGACAACCGAGCTCCAAAAGTCCTATGAGGACTATTATCCTTTTGAGATGCACTAGGACTTATTGGACCGCTACAATCAAAGTGCTCGTCAAGAGCGATATGAAATAATCTCCTCCATGATAACAACCCAAATGAAGGATGGTGAACCCATCACGGGCCACATGTAGAAAATGTAAAGGTATGTGGACCGTTTACTAAAGCTGAATGTGAACTTCCCCGAGGAGTTAGCAATAGACGTCATTTTGCACTCCTTACCATCGTGTTATGATCAATTCCGCATGACATATCACAGTTTATGAAACTATTTTTGAACTAAAAACCCAACAATTGGTATCAAAGCCACCTTGCAAGTTTGATTAGATTTTTTGATTTTTGGAAATCTTAGTTTTTGGAGAATATGGATAACTTTTTTTTGTATAAAAAATAAGTTAGTACATATTTTCTATGACAAGTTAATAATTGTTATTTTTTTATGTGACAAAAGCTTCATGCATTTTTTGTCATTTAAAGTTGTATTAGAAAAACAAACGTTGTTTTATGTGTATCATGATGTATATTATGTGCATAAACTAGCCAATGACCATTATGATTGTTGTGTTGTTGTGTTTGTTGTTTTTGTTATAAAAATGGTTGTATTATTCTATTTGTGCATATGGTATGTAATAAATAAATAGATTAGTTTTCTTGTTTATTTTTGTAAAATAATAGATTAGTTTTTAGAAATAATTTATTTGTACAAAGATGTAACAATAAATGAAGTTGGAGCCATTTTTTGAAGACAAAAAGACAAGAAGATGACACTTTCTGAAACATGTCATCAATGCTACACATATGCTGAAAATGTGCTGAACAGAAAGATGACACTTTCTGATAAGTGTCATGAACGCTGCAGTTTTTCCTGTAAACAACCTTTCAAATCTTTTGCAAGCAATGAGTGTTTACTTAAGTGGGAGCTTCTTCAACAACATTACAAGAAGATTTTTGTTCCCCTCAAATGTCCCTTTAGGAATTGACTTGTTATTTTTTGTGTTGTCTCACAAAAAATGTCGTTAGTTGGCAATGTTTATGCACATATCTTTTTATGCATGTTTGTGTTGTTTATTTTTTGCGATTATTATGTGTGGTTAATAAATTAGTTTTTCACATGCTAAAATAATTTTGGACAAAATAAACATCATATGGAGTTTGAGTTTTCAAAATTGGACATAAGATATAACAAGTTAATATTTTAAAAAACAAAATCCGGTTTTATAAAATCATTAATAACGGAAAATTTTGAAATACTCCATTATAAGTTTTAAAATGGTGATTTTTGTAACTTATACAAACTCCAAATATATATATATATATATATATATATATATATATATATATATATATATATATATATATATATATATAAGTAATAATGAAGTTTTATTAAAGATATAAAAGGTTCAAATGCACTCAAAATTAATACCGGTTATTAAAATTGAATTGCGTCAAATTATATAAAAACTAGCTTTTTATAGAACCTTTAAAAGTGATTTTCTTTTGAAAATTTATACCATGGTTTATTATATGCATGTAATAACCAGGATATCATATGTTTTTAAACTTGAATTATAAAAACATATAAATACCTATTTTACAAACCTCAAATCTATGCAATTCTTTTGAAAAATACTCGCACATCTCTTGTGTGCACTAATGGGATAAAGGATACCTAATCGCAAAGTGTTGTCTTTTGATGGTTGGGGTCTCTTCGCAATTTCTATAACCAAGTTATAGGCCGATTACACTAGTTTTTCAAATTGGATGATTTGATCGGATCAAACATGTCTAATTAAAGTTGTTATTAGAGATCCCATAAATCTAGGAATTATATAGCAATATATAATTGATAATCGATATCTACCGGGTTGAATTAAAATGGATGGGATAAAGGATACCTAACCATTTATTTTTTTACAACTTGGATCCTAGACTTTGATAATTAATGTTTTGGAAACTAAAAGTGTATTAATTATTGAAGATTAAATATTGAAAATACAAAATGAATTTTGTTAAAAAAATTTAGTTATAAAATCCATTATTATTATCATGAATTGTCATTTTCTGTAATGACTTAATGAAACATTAACATTCAATAGATACAACTTCAGTAAATGAGTTCATTTCTTAAGAGACAGTCTCATGAGACATATGAACTTGTATACACTTAAAGGTCCTAGTCCTAAATTATTTTCTTTGAGCAATAAACTTGAAAATGATACCTAGTAAAGGCATCACCGTGATGCTAAAGATGCTTCTAACATCAATCTAGGAATAGTTATGCATGACTTCTTGGAAGTCTTGGATAACCTAAACTTATATGTGATGATATAACAGGTCAAGCAATATTCCAGTAAATACAGTGATATTTTATTTAAAGCTAGTTTAAACATTGGAATAATGCAAGGCTATAAGAATCAACTTGTGTGATCCAGGAGGCTCATGTTTTATGGACTGAACACCTTTAAGCCCGAGAAATCTACTAAAGCCCACATAGATGGATCTTGTTTCTTTTGTGAAGAAACTGACACTAGAAGAGGATTTACTCCTCTCACTTGGAAAGAAAGTCTGGAAGAGGCTAGTACTTCTAGTATCTACTAGATAGAACTTATGCTTTTCATATAATACTTACGTACTTGGTACTTAAATGTTAATCTAATATCTTTAATTGGCTTCCAGATATTTACTGAAGAGTACCATCTAAGCACAATCAAGTTGGAACTACACTGTCGGAGTCTAGTTTATTATATATGCTTAGAACATAAATTACTTGTAGTGTAAAACAATATTTGTTTTGGAACAATGTATGTTATAATTTAGCATATCTAAATTTTTGTCTCAATTATTTTATTCAAATGTTTGATAATTTACTTAATCGTTTTTTTATAATGATAATATTCATATTCTGAAATGATTAACTTCTATTTATGAGACTATATCTCTTAATAGAATTGTAAAGTAAATATCAACATTTTTATAAATAAAATTAAGTTCTATATGCAAGCGCTTTTGACTTAAACTTGTTTTAAGTCAAACTCATCTTTGACATTTTCATCTTTATTATATAAATGGCAACCACATGTTCCAACTTCAAGAAAGGGGTCTTTGAAGGTAAATAATGTAGTTTATTTGACATATGTTGTAACGCCCAGATTCTCAGGTATTGATTTTTATATAAGATTTTCCTTGATTTCAAGGTCTACTCGATGAGTTGGATGCCCTACTCGTCGAGTAACAGCGGGTTGGCCCACGTGTTTTAGTGACCTACTCGCCGAGTCCAAGAAGGGACTCGAGTAGGAGCTGGCAGATGAAACCCTAAATTTCGGGGTTTTGCACCCTATTTAAAGGATCATTAGCCTCCCCCAGCCTCCCCTTTACAGCCCCTTGACACTCTTAAACCCCAATTCATGTGTGTGTGCTTCATTGGTGTGTTTAGGCTTGGAATAGGATCTTGGAGAGGAAAACTTGGGGAAACAAGTAGATTGAAGCAAGGAACTCGTGAGAATCAAATATCTATTTCAGTAGGCACCCTTTTGAAGGTATTAAACAATTACCTTGGCTCATTTCTTCCTAGATCTCTTTCGGGTGGGTTTTTAGGAAACCTTTCTTGTGTTTGAGCTAAGATCTGAAGTTGCAACTTCAGATCTGAGCTCTTTTTGGCCTCTAGGTCCAAAAAGTTATCAGCTTTGACAAGTATGAGCCTTCCCCCAAGTGTGAGACTTCTTTTCAAGCTTGGTTTTGTCATTTTAAGACTTGAGAGCTTTGTATGCACATAAAGTTTGCAACTTTACATGATAAAGTTGCCTTGGGAAGCTGGATATATAATTTGGAGCCTTAGAATGGCTTAAAAAGCCTCTGTATTGATGAAGGACTAAAGGGACTCGGCGAGTCGTATGGTCGACTCAGCGAGTCCAACGAAGATTGTTGTGGGCCCAGAGATTCAGATGAGTGACTCGGCGAGTTGGCTAGGGTTTTCCAAACCTTTGGACACGTATCGACTTGGCGAGTTGCAAGAGGAGCTCGACGAGTTGGCTAAGGATTTTACGGCTGTAAACCGTAGGAACTCGACGAGTCACTCTTGTGACTCAGCGAGTTGACAAGTTATGCTAGGAACTCGGCGAGTAGCTGAGCGTACTCGACGAGTTGAGGTCAACATGGATTGTTGACCTTGACCTTTGACTTTGACTATGACCAAGGGTTGACAATTGGACTTCTGGGACATTGGGAACTTATGAGTGTGGTTATGTGGTGAATATAGGTGGTGGAGTTTGAGTCAGTGATCTGAGAGTTGAGCTTATCTTTCGAGTCAACAGTTGTGAGGTGAGTTATCCTCACTATACCAATGGGTCTAAGGCACCAAGGCCATCCCTTTATATACTTGCATCTGGATTATGGCATGATATGTTTATTGATTACATCCTGGTAGTTAGGATGGTGATATACTTATGTTTAGTGACCTGGTTAGGTCAGAGTTCTAGTTATAGTATGTTGTTATGTTAGTGACCGGTTAGGTTTGTATCCCGATTATTAGGATGTTACGATGATTAGTGATCTGTTAGATCGGTTTTCCTGTTATGATATGAGTTAGTGTTTGATATTTATGTGCACATGCTTGTCTGTTTGAGGGTTGGGTTGAGGCGATCCTACTTTATGCTAAAGGCCAACATACTCGGTAAGCGGACCTGATAGGTTGTATGCCCTGCGAGGTGGTCCGGTCATGTCGAAGGCTCGATAGCGGTCTAGATAGGTTGTAGGCCCTGCAAGGCAGTCCAGTCAGGCTGAAGGCTCATTATGCATGTTGATTTGTATTTGTGGATGTGATTTGATATTAGTTATATGAGATTGGTATTTTGGGGGAACTCACTAAGCTATCGGGCTTACAGTTTCAGTTTGTTGTTTCAGGTACATCATGGGATCGTGGCAAGGTGAAGGCATGATCATACAGTTCCTCATGTTTTGTTTATCGTTCTGGGAAAAACTCTATTATAGACTATTTTGAAAACACATCTGTAATAACTGTTGGTTTTAAATGTTTTGAAAAGTTTTAAATTGGTTAGAAATTTTTGGGTGTTACGTATGTGAACCTTGTTTATATGTAAGGGTTCCTAATGATATTTTCATTAAGGAATAAATAAAATAATTAAGGAACTATACACTTTGGTGTGTGACTTCCTTTCTAATGAATATCTAAGATTAAGCACAAGATACTAAATCAACTTTATTAACAACTATAGTAGTTTTAATTATATTTTACATGGTAAAGATAATTGTGAAATCTTTGTTGAAGGTTTCAAAATTTGAGATACAAACCGGTAAGAATCATCTAAGGCCTTAATGGTAATAAAGGATGAACTAAATTTTACTTGGTATGATTTACTTTCTAATCGGTAGAAATATCCTCCTTTAATCTTTTTGGGATAATACTTTAATCACTATTAATTGTATCTTGAATACAAAGACCAACTAATAAGTAGATCAAACACTTTATAATACTTAGTATGGAAAGGCTCCATCCTCACGTACTTAATGATTTGTGGATTTGAATATGATGTTGGACTAAAGCTTCTAAACCCAAAATCTATTAAATACATATTTGTATAATACTCTAAATGTGGCTTAGATTATCATATGCAAACCCACCAAGAATAAGTTCGTTTATTCTTGTGAAAGCTAAGTTAGTAGAAAGCAAGCTTCTTATGGAAAAGCAAGTGGGAGGTACATGGAACTTGAAGCAGCTCAAGAACAATAACCTTATGTAGTAATAGTTGACACTATTTTTAACAAGGATTGTTAAAATTGAATAATAGTTATTCATAAACACAACTTGGTCGCATTAGTGGTAGAAATCATCTATGATGTGAGAAATGTGGAATCTCTCATTGATGAACTTTTATTGATGGTTTCTGGAAAATCCATCAAATACCAAGATGCTATGTCAGATTTCGAATCTGATAAATGACTTAGAGTCATGAACATAAGATGTAATCCATGTATGAGAATCAAGTATGAGTTTGATTAAAATTTATCCCTATAGCAAGGCTAGAAGGAGAAAACGATTCTTCTAGAAAGAATAAATATACATGGATAACCACACACATTTAAAACAAGACTTATTGTAAAAGGTTTTTCTCATACTCATGTCATTGACTATGGTCCTCATCATACTCATGACATTGACTGTGATCAAACGTTTTTCACACGTAGCTATGATTAGATCAACAAGATTATTATTTGCTATAAATTCATATTCTTAATATGAGATATAACAAATAAATTTCAAGAAAAAGTGATTTTCTTAATAGACATCTACTAGAAGATATCTCTATAGCTTAGCCTGGAGGTTTTCTTAATCCATGTTATCCTAAACAAAATATGTAGAGATTAAGATCCACTTGTGGATATAAAGAAAACATCTCAATCTTGGAATCATCACTTTAATGTAAAACCACAAGGTATGTTTTTACGTCAAAATAAATAAAACATGTGTGGTTACCAAGAACTAGTGGGAGCATAGTGAAATTCCTAATCTTGTATGAATAAGGCAAACTTAATCATTTGAAATCACATTCTGACTAAGCAAGGTCATTTTTACCTTTACTCGGAAAGTGTTTCTAAAATGAAAGACTTAGGAAAGAGAAGATAAATTTTTAGAATGTAAAATCTATAAGGGATAGAAAAAATGAATGTTAAAAGTTTCCTGTCCTTATACATATATTGGCAATATCTTGAAAGGGATAAAGACACAAGATTCTTTTGGAGAATTCTTGGCATTGTAATATGGAACCATTTTCAGCTAGCCTCAAAAGTACATAGCTCATAGGCTTGAACTAGATGAAATGATTTATATTCTATTTTCCTAGCAAATAAATTCATCGCTTACGCCATATTATACATAGGACATAGTATTTGATCATGCTATAAGCATGTCATAGAATACTAATTGAATACATGGTTAGGTCACTGGATAACTAAGAGAGCATTCTAAGAGTACTATACAATAACTAAGAGAATGTACATAAGACAATCAGTTTAGAAAGGATCATTATGAAAAGAGCTACACAAGATGTTAATTTATAAACACATATAAATAATTATAAATTATAATTGGATTTTGACCTCATTATGGAATGAAAGGTAAGTTGTTTTTGGAATGAGGTCCAAGAAAAACATAATGACACAATCTACTACAAAATAAGAATACACTACTTTAGAAGTTGGATTCAAATATGATTGGATGAATCGGATCATTGAGAAACTATGTTGATTTCTGTCATTCATGGATCACATAGAAATATTTGTGACTTTGAGAGTATACTTAATCAAGCTAAGAGACTCTATGTACCGAAAGAAGACCAATCATATTATCCAATATATTAAGCTATACTTAGAGTAAAGTTAAGTATGGGGATGATAGTATTCACAGAATTCACACAAATTAAATTTTGTCAAACCCATTGATAAGGTCATTCTTTTGAGCTAAGTATGAATGGTCACACTTCAGATGTATGACTTTATTATTCTAATAATGGGATCTTCATTTGGATTTAGTATTTGAATATTCAAACATTATAACAACAACTATTAGAGAATGTTACAATATAGTGGGATATAGTCATGACATTAATACTTGTTGTGTTCTATATTAACAAGTTTAATCCATGAATAATGTTATTATTCTAAAATTTCATAGTCGGTTATAATTGGGGAGCAATTATAAAGTAAGAATAATATGAATTGGATTGGTTAACTCTCACTAGATGAAAGTAGGCAAGTGGTTGAAACCAAGTTTCATAGGTACTTGTCAGAGAACTAATATTAAATTGACCTGCATCAAGATCATCATCTGGATCGTTATCGTAAATGATACTTGATTAAAAGGTACTATGTTTGTATCTTTAACACCTGAGATACATAGCAGGACTTAAGTGTAGGGAGTACTATGCTTGATATGGTCAAATGTTGTTCCTTAACTGAGCAGTTATAAAAGCCATTTTCAGGTATGGTGTGAACCATGCAAGAGGCTTATGTAGTCAAGATGGGATTTGTTCCTCTTATGTGTTGAGAGTTAGACATCTAAGGCGCCTTACCAAAAGTTGAACAACTAATGAGATTGATCGAGATCCGTATCTTATGTTCAACATGATGTCTATAGCAAAATAGATAACTGATAAACTTACCTTATACACCAAGTATAGCTTTGAGTTTTTGGGAATTGGCCATTGATAGAATGGCACAAAAAAATTCGTATGTTGTTGGGGGAAATGAAATATTGCTAGACGTTAACCACTTTCTATATCAGTGTAATTTGAGGCTTGCGCAAGTGGGAGATTAAAAGGTCTAGTATGCTAAAGTGTCATATTAAAGTGATATTGTTAATTAACATATGATACTAATGGGTCACACTAACAACAACTTGAAATAATTGATTATTTATTACAAATTGATTTTAATAAATATTCAATACAACTCTAATAATTAATTTGGAAATTATTTATTTCATGGAAATAATAATTTTCATTAGCAAATAACAGTACCTAATTCATATGGTATGAATTAATAAGTTGTGTACAACTTTTTGGACTAGTTGAAACCTTTTTTTTACCCTAAAGACAAATTTTATATGTTATAAACTTAGAGTTTTTAAAATTTAAACAATTATTTTCTTTTTATACACATGGTCGAAATCATGATGTAAAGAAAGGAGTCATGGGATTTTCATTAGTTTATTCAAAAGAAATGAAGCATAGGAGACATGTTTATGACATGGGGACATTTGTGTTTAAAATGTTAAGACCTAATGGTTAATACTTTCACTTTATGCATATAAATAAGACGCTTGCATTCTTGAAATGGGGCTCATTCTTTCCTTCCTCTTAAAACCATAACATGCTTAGAGCATGTTACTTTCTCCCTTTTGTTCTTCATTTCTTCAAGAACACTTGCATCATCATGCCTTCTTTGAGTTCAAATTGGTTATCAACTTAAAGCTTAAGGGTTTAAGAGTTTTAGACTAGCATCTACATCAATTTGAGTCATTGTTGGTGTCCCAAAGGTTCTACATTCTTCATCAACTTCCAAGCCTCCCAAGAGGACCCAAAGAGCTACAAAGATTGTTATTTCTTCATCCTTTCTATGATTGGTGTTTTAATCTTTCTATAACTTGCAAGAAGATCCTTGGTAGGTATAAAATGTTTATGTTATTTCAAAAATTAAATTCTTCCATTGCCATATATTTCTAGTTTATGAAACTATTTTTGAACTAAAAAACCAACATAGTCAACTTGAAGGTGTTGATTATGATCAAACATATGCACCGGTTTCTAGGATGGAAGACATACGTATTTTCTTAGCAAAGGTCCTTATGTCCTTTGGGTACATAGGATAATTGCTCCTCGACAAAGGTCCCACTAAATTGCTGAAGAAGTTTTCAATGGATAATTGCTCCTCGACAAAGGTACCTATGGCCTTTGGGTACAAAATCTCAGTTGATCCTACCGGAGAGTCGGTTGATCACAAAATATATCGAGGAATGATTGGCTCATTGGTTTACCTCATTGCTAGTCGACCATACATTGTGTTTGCTATGGGTCTATGTGCTAGATACCAATCAGATCCCAAAGTATCTCACTTGACCAGAGTCAAGCAGATCTTCAGGTATCTAAAAGGAATAAAGCCTTGGGTATTTGGTACCCTGTAGGTAACGACTTTAGTCTTCAAGCTTTCACAGAAGCAGATCATGTCGGATGCATACTGGATCGAAAGAGCACTTTAGGTGGATGTCAGTTTTTGGGTGGAAGATTAGTTAGCTAGTCTTCAAGAAAAAAAAATTGTGTTTCTTTGTCTACCGCAAAGGTAGAATACGTTGTCACACCCCCAAACCAGAATGGCGAAAACGTCTGGGGATGGATGACGTTCAGGTGCAGTATCATAACAAATGAATAGTAGCGATCAAAGCATTACAACCATCATAATTAATATTTAATAAGTTTACATTGTGCTCAAAACATTGTCTGCTTGATATCAAATACATATAACAAAAATAATTAACGTAACGCGGCGAGGCCCCATCCTCTAAAAACTCTTTGATTACTTATTTACTGATTTCCAAGGAATATAATTGATTTTGAAAAGTGTCAACATTTAAGTTGGTGAGTTCATAAGCCTTTTGTATGAGAAGGATTTGTAACTTTTTCATGTAAAAATGATAGTGTATATTTTCAGAAAATCCGATCTTTTCCTTAAAAATGAGTTGTAAGTCTTAAATCCAAAGTCTAAAAATGCAAGTAATGTTGTATTGGGTAATAGTATTATGTAGTTTTATCTTTTTATAAAAATATATGAATGCATGTTAACCCCGTAAACCAAATGTATTGTTAATACCCCATTTGAGTTATCATAACCATTCTAATTACTAGTTGGCCTGCTATGACGTTCTTCAGGCATCAGAACTGTTATACATTTGTCACCCTAGACTAATCGGTCTAACTGTATCTTACAGCTTAGGTGCATGGTTATCAATCCCATATAGATCCATACATAATTGTCACACTCTCCCTTCAAGAGACTCTGGTTATAATTCAGGACTTAGTGTGTACTCTAGTAGGTACGGTGAAGCCAAATGTCTCACAAAATTGTATTAACCAGTTTACGTATAGTGTAATGAAAACCCCTTTTTCTTGCAAATGAATGCATCACTCTTCCATGGAGGTTACATAGAGTAAAAATAATTATACCTTTAAATAATTCTATGTTTCTTAATATAGTGTTTGTGACTCCCAATCTATACCGGTTATAGTTTATTGTGTTTGTTTGTTAAGACTGATTATGTAATCATTTATACAAATAAATAGTGGTTATCTTGTCTAGATGTTTTTCACAGAAAAGTCCATCTCGAGCTTTTGCCCCATTTTGTAACAGTGTTTTTGTCAAGTTTCAAAATGTATGATCAAAACATCATATCTTTGGGTTGTATCCCACAAAATGGTGAAATAACTAGAATGTGACCCTTTTTGTTAGAAAAACTATATGTTGGTAAAAAATCTCAAAATCCTTGTAGTTTTGTAATCATAACTTTTCTTATGATTATGTAACATAGTTTATGTTTTGTTTTTGTTAGTTTTGCTTCTCAAAACTAATATATCACAAATAATTGTCTACGAACTAGTGATAACCATATTTCATGAAAATAATGTTATATAATTAACATAGAGATGAACATGCAAGTATTTGTGTGGTAAATCAAACTTTACTTATATCCCCCCCCCCCCCCCCCTTAAAACATGAAAAACTCAAAAATATTGGGGGTATAAACTCACCTTGAGTGTGGTTGTCGTTTGTTTGAAGAGATGATGGTGAAGATCTTTGTGCCTAAAACACTTGAGAGTGGTTGAAGAATCCTTTGAAGATGGCATTATCCTATGATTTTAATACAATATAATGTGTGTAAGTGAGATGAAACTAAAAATGTGTAGAAACACTAGATTATGAAGAAACACTTACCAAAATGTCAAAAATCACTTGGAATGATTTAGCTTAATGAGGAGGAACTTGTTCTTGAGAGAGTATGGAGTAAACTGAATGAAAAATGGAGATGGTGGGGGTTTGTGGGTGTTCTCTACCAAAGATAAAGAGGGGGGAATGAAGTGATGTTTACTTTGATATTTGTTGGATAATTGCATGGATACCTGTTGGGTAATATTTTTGTATTGGTAAAGATAATACCTCATGTCACAAGGTCAACCCTTTCTTTTTTCTCCTTCCCACCAAAATCCCCACACAACCACCGAAATCACATGTGATTTCGGCCTAGAACCACCGAGATCACCTAGTGATTTCGGTCCATATTCCAACCGAGATTACCTAATGATTTCGGTCCATATGCCAACCGAGATCACATGGTGATTTCGGTCTATGTGCCAATCGAAATCACAAGGATTTGGGTCCTAGGTCATTCACTTTTTAACTTTACATGACATTTGTTGGCTCGTTTAACTTCTGTTGGATTAAAAATTGGCAGTTGTCATATACGTGGACGCAACCAGTTATTGCTCCCAAGTCCTTTGGATGAAGACACAACTTTTGGACTATGGTTACAAAATGTTGTGGTTGCCCATCTATTGTGATTTAGAGAGCGCAATAATGATTTCTGATAATCCTATTCATCACTTGAATACGAAACACATAGAGCTACGATACTACTTCATTAAAGACCACATTCTCAAAAGTAACATTGAACTTATTTTCATGCCAACTCATGAAGAAATGGCTGATGTTTTCACAAAAGCAATTAACTCCACAAAACTGAATGGATATTTGGAAATGTTAAGGAGGATGAACCCTGACCCACAATTCTTCTTGAAAGGATAGGTACTACAAACCTTATTAGGTCTCCGAGTGTGAATAAACTGCTTCTTTTTTTTCAAATCGAAACTCTTGAAGCACTCTATTCACTGCAGTCTATTTCTAAAATAGCTGATACACTATGCACTTTATAATTGCTCCTCGGTATACATGGTATACTGAAGTCACTTATGATCTACATACTCTACATGTCTCCTTGTTTCTTTTATTTCTAACCTTCATGATCTAGTTTTTCTTTCAGCTATCGCAAACACATTAAATGAACCCGCAGTCATCACCTCATAAATTCTTTAAATGACATTGTGTGCTACTTTAAGAATCAAATAAAAATATTCTTCAAACATTCATTGTGTCGCACATGATACTTCAGACTCTTTTCAAATGACTTTCCTCAGTCGGACCTATTTTTGGATAAAAAGAAAGAAAATCGATTTGCCTTCTATAAAATCTTTTTGCAAATCCCTTCCAATCACATCAAGCAACCGTTGGGGTCTAATCCATGCACTTCCTCATATTTTACAATGGATAAATCCATTTCTCACCCCAAGTTTTAACTTATGTGTGATCATGGCATGCAAAACATTTAATGCTCCTATTTTCTTGGAAATATATATTTTTGATTTATTTTTAATTCGATCTGATAATGGTAAAAACCCAAAGTTTTTTAGTGTTAACAGTTGTAATTAAATTGATATCAATAATCTTTGTAATTCAGAGGTATAAAAACCCCCTTTTCTTCCACAGAGAGCTTTTACGCTTTCTGAACTCTCAGACGATCTTTATCTCTTTCACCTCTTGAAAAAAATACTTTCGAGCTAGTTCTTCAAATCGTTTTTCTGCAACAACGGTGAAGTCTAGTTCAACACGACCAATTGGGTCAGAATCCACGATCAAGGAGCTAACTTCATCGATAACAGCCAACAATTATAGAGGAATCTTTGAAGATCATCCATCGTACGATGAAGCCATCAAACTGATGATCAAGTTTCTTCCATCTCACCCTCTGTTTGGAGCTTTCAATTCTTTCATAGAAGTTGTACCACAAGAAGTCCTGTACAAATGCATGTTTTCTGCCTTCACACCTCATGACAAACCTCAAGAGATTCATCTTAATCTCATTGATGATTCTTTGGTGGTGTTGACCAAAGAAAAGTTCTTGGATGCAATCAATCTAAGGGTTCTTCCATCAACAGAACTCGCGTTCTCAAGGTTCTGGTCATTGTGCATTGTTGATCTTCATAGAGATGCTCATCTTAGCATGGGAAATGACACCAACTTGTTCTCAGCTCGCGATCTTAAAAGGTATAATTCTTCCAAGGATCAATCTATTTTTGGTCCCATTTGTCATTTTCCAATGTATATTTTGGAGTCCATTGGACTTACTACCGTAGAGATGGCAAATCATATAATGGCTACGAGTGATATTGCCCCATATCACTCTTCCCCACCTAGACCTAGTCAGCCTACCGAAGCCTAGGACCCACATCCAAAACCAAAAATGGTTAAATCCCTTGCTAGGAGGACACCAATGAAAGCTGTTAATAAGGGAGCTGTTCCCTCAAAGAGAAGAAAGGCTAAAATCACAGAGCCTACACCCAAAGCTCAAACTTCTCCTTCCAAGGCTCACAATTCCCCTATTAATGTCATTGATGACATTCAAGATGAGCCTTCGGAATCCACAAACATCTTTAGAAGGAAGAATTTGAAACTTACCCCAAGTCACAAACAAATGCATACTAAGGAAAATGTTTGGAGTCTTTCAAAAGGTTCCCGCAGCCATTCGAGTCACTGCAGACTCTCCTGCAATATCCCGAACTCATCAATCGGATACAAACAATGTACTTGTATCAATTCAGCAGTGGATGTCAGAAATGGATAACACTGTTCTAAAGGCTCATGCAATGGAAATTGTTGTTGGTACCTCCAAGCCTCCCCGAACTGAAGAACCCCTGATTCCAATGACGATGGTACCGCAATCGAGATCATCTCTTCCCTAATGTTTGGTCTTGATGATGATAATCTTGATGATATGCAACATCCTCCTCCTTCAAACGAATTCATTATAGTAGTCGATGATGAAGAATCGAGTGGATCTCAGCATTCCACTTCAAACCTAAGAAAAAGAAGAAAAATAGGATATTAGTTTCTAGAAAAGAATTCCTTAACCTTCAAGCCAAAGTCGATCAAATTTTGGCTGCAGTCTCCTCTAAGACACTGCAGACCAATGAAACATCAACATAATCACTCATTGATTGTGTTGAGATCTTGGAGACAAGAGAAAGAATGAATGCATAAAGGGTTGTTCTACGAGTTGAAATTGGTATCAGGGATCTAGACAATCAAAGAACCGCATACCATAAGGAATTCATGTCCAAGGCTGAAGACTTCATCAAGGAAGTAAAAGAGTTGAAAAACGATCTCCAACAAACCCTACAAACCCAAGCAAGCAACTCCAAGCAGCTTATCGATGAAACTTACACCGCACACGAAATAGGGTTTGCGATACTCCAAGTAACGATCAAAGGATTGAGAAGATCACTCACTACCAAACAAAGTGTTGACTAAATACTCCGCCTCACAAAGAAGATTTATCAACATGTTTTCCAACCTGAGATTCCAAACAACCAACAAGTGTGTGCTCAAATGAAAACTCATTTTGATGCCACATTTCAGAACTTGATGAATTGAAACACTGGTTTGAGGAGTAGATGGAGCCTGCTTCCTCAAAAGGGGGAAGTGATCTAGGAAATCAAAATCAAATCAGAATTGAAATGGTTTCTGAATCTTCCAAGTCAACAACTCAATCAAATAACCATTATGTCATCTGTCCTCACGATCCACCTTCTGCAGTGCATCGTAGAGAACAAACTCCTCCTCATAACCAACCTCCTACCACAGAGGTCAACAAAGAACCAACTCCATGGTCATCTCCTCAAATTCCAACTCCTCATGGTTCACCTCAGCGAACTCCTCCTCACCTCAAGACCGCAGAATAAGAAATGTCATCTGACTATACTGATGACTCCCCTGCCACAGCCCAACAAAAATGTGACTGGAGAGTTGCTAAGTTTAAGGATGAAACTTGGAAGGAACAAGGGTTTGACACTATGCTTAATGAAACTCTGGTCAATTCATGGGTAAACCCAACCCGTAGACTTCTTGATGCTGATTGTACTCCTCATCTCACATATGCATAACCACCATCAGGTGGCTATTGGGATATTCCAATTTCACCAAATTCCAAATATTTCCCAGTCTTTCAATCTCTTTATCTCAACCTTCCGGATGATAGAAGACTCTCCATGGGGTTTGAGCGCTTGAACCTCTTTCACACTAAACATAGTTCTAAGTTTGAGAACATATGGTCCAATGATAGACCAAACGAGGTGAAGAATTACAAAGTTAGAAAATGCATGAAAAGTGAATTTTTCCGATATACCCTGACCAGAAGAGGAACTGAGCACATCAGACCCCAAAATGATTTTGTAAGCATGAACCCCGAAGAGATATTTTTGATAGCTCAGGTGTTTCAGCTTAAGGCTAAAAAATATCCCAATATGAAGGTTGCCTTTGAAAGGGCCTGTGAATTCATAAAGGCCTTGGTATGTGGCTTTGGAAAGATGCTGAAATACAACCATTCCTTGACAATAAGTTCGATTTTCCTACCTTCGAGCATGTGCCAAACTTCACTAAAGGATTCCAAGATATGTCCCTTGGTGCAACAAGTTACCCTGAGCTAGGGGTTGTATACAAGAAAGCTCAAGATGTTCCCTAGTACTTTATTCTAGAAACCGCAATCCATCAACTAACAAAAAGGCAATTGGATATCACTCTGGCTTCAATGAAAAGATCAAAGCACATAACTGATGAATTCAAGTTCGAGATTTCAAGAAGGATCTAATGGTTGTTTAAAGCTAGAAGATGTTGGTGGATTATCCCTTTTGGGGTAATTTTTGAAACAAAAAGTGACCCTCTTCAGCAAAAAGGAACCACAAACTTTTTCACTTTGATACCGTAGAGAAGTTACTATCCGGTGAACCATTCATGGTTATCGTATTCAATTACTTTTAGATTATTTTACACTTTTGATGTAACTTTTGGGACTCTATAAATAGAGCTTCCCACTTCATGTAATCCTTTCATATTCATCATTTATCAATTTATCAATCACTGAATGTTTATCAATAACATATTATTCATCTCTATATCTTAAGTTATCTTAATTGATACTTAACCGAGTCCCTCTTCACTTGTGTTGTTAATCTTATACTAACTTGTGTTACCATTGAAACCTTGTTACGATTCAGTCTTGTGTATACTTGTTTACTGCTTATTGATATAAACTTCCTGCTATTTATTTTCCTTACATTTCCGCAATCTAACTATTATTATTGTTGAGCTAACAAGATACATTGAGATTAACTTTTATTCCGCAACCTAATATCTTGTTACTAACATTTGTTCAAGTTTTTCTCTCAACGGCACTTTAAAAATCATTTTGTTTGTCAAGAAAATGTATGATCTACAGAACACGTGTTCAAGATGGAAAATATACAAGAAAGTCAAATAAATGGTTGTGTTGTGTGTAATTTAAAAAAATAATAATAAAAGTAAAAGTAAAAATAAAAGTAAAAATAAAAACAAATAAAATAATAATAATAATAAATAAATAAAGGTTTTTTAAAAGTTTTATTTTCTAAAATGAAATAATAAACAAATAAATAAATAAAATTGTTTTTCTAAATTTTAATTATTTTTTGTTTTGTATAAACTCTCTAGTTAATTTCATTAGCTCATTTAAATTTTGTCTCTTATGTTTATTTTACTTTTATAAGCTCTATTTTCTAAAAGTTTTAATTAATTTCCTTTTAAGATTTTTTTTTTGTATTTTAATTCATAGTCGTTAAATTTATTTCATTTTGGTTTATTTCATTCTTTATTCATTAAATCTAAAAATTCGAAAATGAGCGTGTGTAGGTGTTCTAAGCAAGGTGTTTAAAGTGTATATTTTCTATCGTTCTAATACAAAAATATAAGGAGGAGAATGCACTTGAATATCAAAATGAAGTCAATAATTCAACGAAGGGGGGCAAATTTAATGTCCTATTTGGTGTTCAAATTATCTATGAGCATCATAAGTCATTTACCCCCTAAAGTTTCTAACCATCATATCTTTTTGCATGTTCAAGTTCTTTGATTCCAGGCACTGATGCATAGTTGAACAAGTGATAACATGGATGCTAGATCACATGATGGTTCTTTTTGCTTAGAATTGATAGGTTCTAATGGGTCTTGGTGATGATCTACTTAATGTGTCAATACACATTTAGTTCAAGATTTGAATTTCATTGCCAAAGTTAGAATTACTTAACATTGAACTTTGTGTTCTAAGATGTCATGTTGTATGAGACGAAAGTGAATTTGTTGATGAACCACTAGTTTAGGGGGAGCGATCAAGGTTGACAAAGGCAAATGAGCTCAAATTAGCAAGATGGTAAAAATGTTTTTTTATAGTTGAGACCTATGCTTCATCTAGTTTGGTCTCTTGTGATAATATAATTGTACCTTTCATGATTTGACGGTGGCATGTCTTGAGCCAAGTATGTAACTTTTGACTAGATAGTGTCCCTTGAAGCATGTTGTTATATGTGCCTAAATCTCTTTACGTATCTAATCAGCGAGACCATCTGCTGAGATGACATTAAGTCACCCACTCAGGCTGATTGTCTAGCATTGTCTAAACTTTCAAAGTAAGATTCCCTAGTCCACATCAAAAAAATTGCAAGGCTTGAGTGTTTCTTTTTCTTGGTTAATCATCTCTTACCTGACTCCCTCCCTGGAAGCATGCTTTCTATATGCGTCAAATCTCATGTTCTGCTAAAACATCAAGCATTACCTAGTGGCTTACATTGATTACATAGTCATCATCATAAGAGATACTTCTCAGGTCCTTAAATGACAAAGGGTTATTCATGTCCTTGATCTCCTTGTCTAAGGTATGACATGGTACCATTATGAATTGATGGTGAATCTTTCATTCCAGTCTACAAATAACTCTATGATGCAAGGGTTAAACAATTTCTTACAGATGGGTTATAACTGTCAATGATTCACATTGATTTCACCTCAGCATGATAGAGAGATCCTACTTCTCTCCTGCAAGTCTTATGCATAAGAACTTGATGATTCACTATGAGATACCACACACTGATAAAAGTTCAAAATTTTATGTCGATGGGTATGTCATGTATCGTGATATATTACACGCACCTATCCATGCTTGCCCTTTTTCTTCTAATATAAGAAGTTAATGATTCAGCCTTTAAAACCATGCACTAATGAGACTTCGCAATTCTGTGTAAATTGTCTACTATTGCAACAACACAATAGTGTGATACACCTATCTTATCCTCTAACTTTTTTTGATGATTTCTTTTTATTTCAGGTTACTTATTGACTCCTTAAAGAAAATAAAATAAAATAAAATAAATAGATGTGATACTTATTGATGTTGTCAAAAAGGGGGAGAAAAGTCTGGTTCTGCTACATTGTTACTTGATCATTCCTTGAAAAGCAGACACTCTTGACAGAATATGGTTATTAATCTCATGGGGGAGCAAAATTCAGATGCTGCTTATCTAAGAGGGAGCACAATCTAAATGGGAGTAGACATCAGCATTCTACTTCAGATGTAGTTATTATTCATTATTTCATTCTTTATCAGTTTTGTTTTGACATCATCAAATAGGGGGAGATTGTTAGGTCACTCAGTTGTATATATTTGATGATGAAAAATATATACGTCATAGTTATAGTTTATATGCTCATTGTAGACAGTCAATCTTGTCTGTGTAAGTGTATATAGTATAACTTAGACAAGATGATATGTAAGAGCTAGTTAATATGAAGATATGTTCATAGAATTTCATATGTTAAAGACTAAAGAGCATCCCCTAATTAGTGGAAGACCCTAAAGACTCTATCAGCACCAAAGGAATGAAGACACCATCTACTGAAGATTAATCAGTGTGTTCAGACACTGATGGTTATACACTAATGACACACTGTTCAAATGATATGTTGATGATACTTACTGATGGTCACTCACTATCTGCTAAGGTTGAAGCTGATCAGCTTGACCCTGATGCTAATGACTGAAGCTAAAGCTAATCTCCAGACGCAGAAGTTGATGCTCTAATCAGCTTCTGAAGTGTTGGTGCTGATATCCGAATCTGGAGAAGGTCTAATTTGATCCATTCCTTATTTACATGTTCAGTTTAAAATTAGATTAGATAGAATCACTTGATTTAATGGATTCTCTATGATAAATTAGTATATAATCAACATTAGGGTGAAACCCTAATATGGAGTGGGAGAGTTTTGTAAACGGCTTGGTGTCGTAATCGTCATTGTGACAACTCTGTTCTGTTTGTGAAAACAAAATGTCTTTATTGGTGAAATAAAACTTGGTGATACTTATATGTTCTTCATTATTATTTATTGTTCTTTCTTATTTGTTTTTGATCTATGAATCTACAAAGGGTTTAGGACTTTCAAAAACTTTCAAGACTTTTCCAAATAGATATTGGCATTTTTTTGCTAGAATAACAAGGTACTTTGCAAGAAATTTGGGAGATGCTTTGAACCCTTCATGAATGGTCTGAAACATGTCTTTTATGCAGAAAAAATAACACCAAAAACCTAATGATTGAAGGTAAAAGAGACAAGAATCATGACACCAAAGCAAGCAATTTGACTCCACAATTGCAAACAAACTTACATGCCCAATTGACCATATATGAGTACAGAAAGTTCAAAGGTAGATTAACATAAAAATGCACAATGGAGAAAGCACACAATTGGCCCCAAATGGCTAGAACTCGACTACACCACAGCCACCAAGCCAAGGCATTGCTATGGTGTTTTTTCTGGCAACCTAGAGGATGCGAACGACAGTCTAGGTGGTTGTTTAGGGTGGAATTTTGACCTTAAAATATCAAGAATAGAAGGAGGATACCTAATGTATTTTTACACAACCCCAAAAACTTGAGTTCGTCCCACCCTTACATGTCTTCGTTGTTTGTCACTCCCTCCTCTCTCAATCATCATCTTCTTTTTCTCTTCCTACACGATGCACAAGCCAGAAAATAGCCTGATTATTGCTTGAGTCGGCTCTTTAATTCAAACTTGATAGCCAAGAGGGAAACATATGAGAATGCTAAGAGATCGACACACCCATTGGTTATTATATTCTGAATTTGCAAATAAACTCTTCACGGAATCAACCTGTATTCCATTCACCCTAATCCTAGATACATGGCAATTTAAGTTTCTTTTTAATGACACCTAAATCCCTCTATTTTAGTTAAACATTTTATTGAATTAGATCAATACTTATTTTTTTTTTCAAAACCAAGTAATTAAATTATTTCCTCTTAATTATTGTATAATTATTTTAGATATTAAATAACACCGTTTTTGTTTAATTTAATTCATTATATAACATTAAAACTAAAATACTCCTCTGAAAATAAAAATTCATCTAACGGAAGCTAACATCACTGACGGAAGTAAATTTGGATCGTTGCATGTAACTTCAACATTAGGAACTATTGTTTTTGTAGGTACTAACCACCTCAGCTACCTCATGAGCATTATCTTATCCAGGTGAACCATTTACCCCATAACCAACAGCAATTAACACTTTATTCTCTTGTAGTTACACATTGCAACTCGGAGGATCAAAACCACCATGACCAATAGGTATATTATTGAGGCCATGCCTAGGGAGAGAATTACTTGGTTAATGGTTATTCATAAAGACTTCACTACCCTACAATTGTTCTTTAAAATCATCTTCTATATTTTCCACATCTCCTCGGTATAAGAATTAAATACGAAAGGAATCTGAATTTTTCTAGATACAATAGGTAAATTTTCTCTACTCCAAGCCTCAGGGGAAGATCCTATATTTTAAACCAAACAGGAACTCTATCATGAGAACTTTTAGTAAGGGCAAGCCCAGGTCTCCACCTCTGAATAAAAATAAGGAACAAATTAAAAATCAACCAAGGACTTCAACCCAAAACATGGCGCATTCTGTATTTATTACTGAATTTGAAGAAAATAAATCCTTTACTATTCATAAAATATCCTCCAATCCCACATTCTACCATATTGTCCTTACCTAAACACTAATCATTGAAAAATCAATCTTTTTATCCAACATATAACAAAATAATGTTTGCATAAAAGGAACACTTTCCTCCTTAAGATTCTCCAAAGGAAAAATGAAAGGACCATCTTCAACTCTAGCAGGAGATGGAACACTTTCACTTGATTTTTATCACCTCCTTTCATCTTCAACTTGTTGTCATCATCATCATTCTTCTTGGATTCCATACATATCTCCCTTTAGATCATCCCCTGGAATTCTATGTTCCATGTTAATACTGTTAATAACCCTACTTTCCATTCCCTCAACCTTTTTACTACCAATCTCAAATTCCATATTCACTGTATTATCAACAAACCTATTCTTAGAGTTGGTAACCTCTTTTGAGCCAATTAAAACAGTTCCAGCTCAATATTCAGCCATTCCCCTTTTACTGATTTAAATCATTCACGAATTTAAATTTCACCCCTGGAACAAATTCAGTATCAACACATGTAGATTCAATACCTTCAATATTTAGATTTTTTTCTACAGGAGCAACATCAATATTCACAACCCTAGATGATACCAAATCAGGGATATCATTGGTCACCCCTACATTCAGATTAGATTCCAACATTTCATTAATAATCTTTTTCAATTCAAAACTAGGACTAACACAATCAAATTAAATATAATGACAAATATAATAAAAAAAGTGTCTATTTTTAGATAATGACAAGTATAATAAAATTTACTATTTTTATTAAATATGACAAGTATCACAATCTTAAGTGTGTAGTAGACAAAAAAATGTAAGTTGGTATTTGATTTCTCATTTGTTAACAAAAATGTAAATATCCTCCTACCTTTTCTTCCTACTTATCCTCCTACCCATATAAGATTTTGAAGGTATTTGTAAGATCTATTGAATGGTATAACTTATTAAACTTAATACATAAATTATAATCATAAACTTTTGGAATAAATTAATATATATGTAAGAAATATATAATAAAAGTAAAAAGTTAAATAATGTTGAAGGGTTAGCAAAAAAATAGATAAAAGATGAATTTTATTGTTGTTTAACATATAAAATAGTAGAAATAATTATTTAATAATAAATTGTTAGAAATAAGAAAATAACATTATGGTTGAAGGGTTATAGTTTTAAATATATCAATAAAATTAATAGCATGTCTTCTCATCCACTTACCACAAATTATATATCAACTCCCCAACCACTTTCGATTATCTATAGTAATAAATGTATTCTTTGTTCCTATTTAAGTAGATCTGATCTAACACCACAATTCGTTCATATATCATCTACCCACCACAAAGTTCTTTCATTATCCTTCATGAAAGATGTCGAAAAACTTTGATGATCAGTAATACAAACATATATATAGTCATTCTCATGCTTCAAGATCTAGAGTTCCGAATTTAATTGTCATATGGCCTGTAAAGTTTGTTATGAAGATTGAAGACCCATCAAAGGGATACAGATATGAAGATAAACACAACAAGCATTCATATAGACCCATTAAAGGGATACAAATGTGAAACCACCACTGTGACTTGATGTGGTGTCGGAATTGGTCTCGTGTACCAATTTCTAAAATTTAATGATAAGACGGCATCGCTTCGATTTTGATGTTGCGATTTCATATATGTGGGTCTATACAAATGAATTTTGTTTTTGGTGTTGATTATTGACATCTATAGCACTTCACTAAACTCTCCTTCACTAACGCTTACCCTCCATGCAAAGTTATGATACTAATGTACAAGGAGTGTTGATGGTGGTGGTATAGGACTACATTTTAATTTGGTTAAATTGGGATTTACTTACCCCATCCCAAAAAAATATGTTATTATACACATGCATGTGGTTAGTCAAAGTGGTGGTTTCAAATTTCTGTATGTAGCTAGATATATCATGTTGATTTTTTAGTTTTATGATGTAATGAAGATGTATTTTGTGTACCTATTTTGTATGAAATCTAAGTTTATTTATCAGGATTTCATTTTCTTAATGAATACATTGACCATATTTTGAAATATATTTTGTCCACTAGTCATTGTTATGTATATTGGAAATATATTAAAGTTTTAATTATGCCCACTTAGATTCCTCTGAGTACTCATCTAGGTAATAGCCTTCGAGTAGTCGATCCCCAGTTAGTATTATGCCCACTTAGATTCTAGAACCTCTATAAGTTAAGTTACAATTAGTTCATGCTAAGTGTAACTTTTAATTATAGTCATAAACGTTATTATGAATCTATAATTAAGATTTATTAGTAATTCCAAGTCGTTATACTAATTGATCTACTTAGGAGAGTGATGTCTAGGATGGATTTTGTAAGATGTTTAAAGTGGGATTTCCAATCAGTATACTCTATATACCAAACGACCCTACCGCTTATATGATCATACCTGGTTATTCCTTATTTAGATCTTGAAGTAGACTTAGCGTTATGTACATCCAGGTCTTTTGGAAAAGGGTGTAAGGTGAAGCTCTACCCAATTCACCAATCACTAGACACTTTGTCAAGTGAGTGTATAGTCCCTTTCATGAACATGATTTAATATAAGTATTAAATTAAAGTAGTAAATATATGTTGGAAGTAGTATGTGAATTATGTGCTTATTGCCTGGATTATATGTTAGGATATATATTGTGCTATGTGCGAACCAGATATGGTTCTATTTTATGTTACAATTAAATAGATAACATCATATAATAGTATTAAAAGTAGCATTGCTAAGAAGATAAAGAATAATAATACCTAATGCTCTGTAGGGATTATAAATACACTAGAATTAGGTTAGTGTCACCCAAGGATAATGTTGGTATTAAGGTTGGTTACAAACACTGTAATCTAGAATATGGATAAACTTAGACTCATGGAAGATACCTAGATCAATTAAGATTGATAGTAGGTAGTCTCATTAGGAGAATGTGTGTAACCTGGGACCGGAGAGTAAAGTTCTGTTCCACGACACTATCAGGTGTTGATGTATAGTAGCTCCGTACGGGATGACCACAAATGGTGGGTCCTGATCAGGAAACTATTAACAGTATGTTTGGTCACCCCCACAATTTAGACGACAACACTTGATCATTCTAGATGGTCCTATGAATTACGTTGCTAGTGTGAACTTATTACTCACAGATGTAAATGAATTGGAAAACCATATTCATCAAATACTATGGCGTTCCATAAGCCATTATGACTTACACTACCAAAGGAAGCCCTTAGTTGTGTAGTCAATCTTAGCGATTCATCAGGTGAGATAACTTCTCCCTGATAAATCATAGTTTAGAATTTGTTAGGGTCGACATAAAGGGATAGTCTATGATCTGTGAGGATCGGTAGAATTGGATAGTCTAGGATTTATGAGAATCAGTAGAAATGGATAGTCTATGATCTATGAGGATCGATAGGAATGATTATTATATGGTAACAGTTGGTTTGCAGGTCTGATAATTAAGGAATATTATCATATCAATACCGTGGGATTGAAATCCCTATGTATCTCACTAGGTTTCCCCAACCTGGCCCACTGAATTCATATGCATCACAGATATCAAGAATTAAGCCACCAGAACTTGATTAGGATGTTCAGTGATTAAGAGACAACCTGTAATAGTATTCAATTCCATCAGGTCTTTATGTTGTAACTTATGTATATGTATTGATTATGACATCCTTAGGCTTTTAACATTTTGGAAACAAACATTTGTAATCAAAATGATCTTTTGTATTGGGATTTTCTGCAAATATAAATAAATGATTTTAAAAGCATAAAGAAATTTTTAATTGGTTCTGAAAATTAGAGGATGTCACATGTTCCCCTTTGATAAAAAGCAGCCTTAGTTTTCGTTTACTTTCCTATTCCTAGTCACCATTCTGGATAGCCAATCTGTTTAAAGCATCTGTCTTTGTTATGATCATCTTTACGAAAATAGTTGTAGTGCTCATCTTGTCCTCCGACTTCTTTCTTCCCTTCTTTTCGAACATGTTTGAATGGATTTTGATTGTGATCAACTTTGGTTGGGAAGAAGGCTTCGAAGGACATTGCATCAGTTTTCGTTCGTTTGAAATTAGATACAATTCATTGTAGTTCATTTACGGCCACCAGGTGGTACCATGCTCTAAGTGTGGGAGAGGGTCACATTGCTAGGATTTGATTCTTATAGTGGAGAACTCACAGGTCAAACCTAGCAAAAGTTCATATAACCTTTCTTTATCTAGAATTTCAGAGAGTTTCTTACCAATTCCACATGTACACTTCTTGCATTCACAAACCACCATGGATAAGAGGGACTAGATTTCATCCCACATACCACGAAGCTTGGTATTGTATGTTGATACCGATAGTCCTTCTGTTCTAGTGGTAGCCAAAGCTCGTTTTCATTCATAGGCCTTGGGAGCACTCTCATTTTTAAAGTGTTCCTTCAAGTCTTCCCAGATTTCTTGAGACGTGGTAACATAATTGACACTTGTTCGGATCTCCCTTTCCATAACGGTATTCAACCATCCTTTTATCATCGCATCGCTTGTCATCTAAGGCATGTAATCCTTGGAATCGATTACTGTTTTTTTGATGGTTCCGCCAATGAAACCAACATTGCTCTTGTCAAACAAGCAATTTAACATTTATAATTTCCATCTGTGAGCACGTCATTAACGTGTATCCATCGAGGATAATAAGAGGAGTGGAGATAGAATGGTGAATCATAGTTTGGGGTGGTGTTTGTGTCGTCGACATGATCTTTCTCACTGCCTTCGATCATGGTTTAGGGATAGGATTGGATCGTTTATCTCTACTCTGATACCATAATAAATGTTGTTATTATCGTAAAGTTTTTACATAATAAAATTTGTTATTATGGTAAAGTTTTTCTCATAATATTAAAGTGGAACGAAATCCCTTTATATAGTGAGGGAATACAATAGATAAGAAACCTAACAAACAATCCTAACTAAAAGAAATAATAAGAAAATAAGAGATTAGGATATAAGTGGAAGAAAATATCATTCCCATTACTTTCGTCCCGGACAACGCACAAAAAAACCTTCTAGTTGAAAATTAAACTGAAACACATATTAATATATACCACAAACAAAGAACATACAGATCAAACTTGTAATTTAATTTTTATTCCATTTGTGAATCGGTGATTAAAGTAATATCATTATGTAGATTAAGGGGGTGTTTGGTTAAGCTTGTTAAAACCACTTATTAGTTTATTAAAGGTTTCACGCCGCTATAAGTTAAAAACGTGTTTGGATGAAAAATAATTTATTTCGATGGAAAACATTTAATAAATCATTTTTTATAAATTACCTCACATTTACTTATTAGTTTATAAACTAGTTTATAAACTAATAAGTAATAAGCTTTTTTATCAAATACCCTCAAAATTTCAAAATTTCAGAGGCAATTCCAATTATTTAAAGCATGTGTGATCGATATGTGTGATCGAATGGATTCAAAGTGAATCCACTTTTGTTTTGTATTATCATTTTCATATTATTTAATTAATTATAAAATTTAATAATCTAACCATTAACAAATAATTGAATTAATTCTTTTTAACAATTAAAATTAACCGACTTTAAAATTACCTAATGTCAACGTACATTTAGTTGGGGATTTTATTTACACCCGAATTTTGTGATGATTCCCCTATTTGAAATGACATGGTTCACTATTCTTGATATTTAAATTCGTTTACCAATTGAAACTGTATTGTTTTATATTTTCATTTATTTCCCCTTTGCTTTAATCCATTTTACCAAATTAGACCCACTGGTGTTACTTTTTTCCCTTTTAGTTTATCTTAACTATTTTTGTACAAACTATATATATATATATATATATATATATATATATATATATATATATATATATATATATATATATATATATATATATATATATATATATAATATTCAAAATTAAAAAGATTAAAATATATACAATATTCAAGTTGCATTATTTTTTTACCAATTGATTGTTTTAACACATAATTTTTTCTTTTAATATATATATATATAACAATTAAATTTAGAAAAAGAAAAATGTAAAATATAGAATCATATACGTAATATTACTTATATGTTAAAAATAGAAACATGATTAGAATAAAAAAAATATTTTAAATGAAGGCTCATACACGTAAAATTTATTTGTGGAGAGATGGATTTTTTTTATTCAAATTTACTCAAGATAAATATATTCAAAAACTAGGAAGAATCCACCGTTTTGCGGGGGCCGGAAGGTATTCCATAGCCTCCCAATTCCTAGTATATTCAAAAGATGTATATGCACAATTTTTTTCAATATTTCAAGCATGTCCAGTACATAATGCTTTTGTAGCAAAAAAGAAAGAATGTAAGTTGTTATTATAATTAACTCAAATTAAGTAAATTGCTATTTCATGTATCTACCTTCAAAACACAACAAGCACTTAATAAACATACACGTTAACCTCTCTATATATCTATTTACTTATTCCTTCATATTAGGGTAAATTGCATATATACAACATGACAAATTTTTATTGTTTTTTGTTTTATTAGCTTTGGCTTTGGATGCATTCAATGTGGATAAAGCATACAACCTGAAAAAGAGTGTAGTTTCATTAAATGATTACATAGTCCATGCATAAAATTTTCACATCAGTTCTTCAAAGTCCATGCATAAAATTTTCTGTTCACATAGTCGACACTTAATTGCTAAAATTTGAAAAGAAATGAAACTAATACGTTGGAAGTCAAAAATCATATTCATAATTAATAGGAATTCAAAATGTTGGTGTACATGTAATAATAAAACTGATAAACTAATATACATGAACTCAAAAATTAAAGGAGCACTGGTTTTTTATCTCATATTATTAGTCCATACAAGTCAAACAAAACACGTCCAACACCGGCCCATTAGCAGGAAGTGCTTTAAGGGAGAACCAACAATAGCAATTTAAAATTGCACAAGAAAGAGAACAGACAGTATACTCTCAAGTGCACCATTAAACAAACCAAAAGCAAACATACTCAAAATTTAGATACCGATAGTTTGATGGTTGAACACAAGTAATTATAAAAAAGTTAACATAATGTGCCATTCATTAACGTGTTAAGGAGATTTTACATTGACAAAAAAATGGTTTCTATTGTAGGAGTTTAATCATTGATGCCCTTATGAAGCGCATAAAAAAATATAACCAAATTATGATCTTATGAGTTATAAAGAACATTAATTTCAGTAAAACTTTGTACGATTATGTCAAAGATGAAAGTTCATATATATGTGACTTATATTTGGGTGATCAAGTTATGCTACGCCAACACTTCTTGTGTAAAATTTGCCCCGAAATATTTTGTTTTTTCTTCAGGTATATAGCCAAAGTCAAAACCATCAAAACATACCTTTCCGTTTTTGTTGATTCTTGAATCTGGGATTATTCTGTGACATGAGTGATTGTGAAGTCAACCATCTTGATAGATTATTAACCAAGTATTTGCCTTTATTTATTTATTTTTAATGCGTTTAACAGTAAAACTTAATTAAAATAACACTATTGTTCTCATTTGAAGAAGTCTAAAATAGAATCAATTCACATACCTCGTAATCCACAAAGGCACCAGGTATTCCATGTATGTAAAGTAGCTTGACAATGTTAAATGTAGGATACCTATAACCAAAATGCATAATGCAGGTCATCATCATAAAGTTGCAATGAAGAAAACTAAAAATCCAATGGAGAATAAAATTGGTTATCTTGTTGCTTATTGGAGCAACCACACACATACCACTAAAGCCATCATTCTCATAATTTTCTGTCTCATCAAAGTGGGATATGCAAAATAATATTTTAATCTTTATTTCATTTTAAGGCCACAAAGTGTTATTTAATACCTCTAAAGCCATCATTCTCATATTTTTCTATCTCATCAAAGTGGGATACACACAATCTTTCCAATTTGCTTCCTGTCACTTATTGATGAACTTAACATCTAACAAACGGCTTTTCAAAACATTCCTCAAATGTTGTTGCATGACTACTAACCTCTTCATCCTGTTAACTAAAATGAAATATAATTAGAAAATAGAGAAATTAAAGATCATATTTTTTTTTAGAAAAATGAACAAACTTCACCCATTTCTACTTATTAGTTGTATCAAGGATTCCATTCCCATCCCACAAAGGAAATCCAACCCACATTCTAGTGAAATTGTGGTTGAGGAGTTTATTTATCTGCCTACTCAATAGATTCTTGAATAAGTGGTTCTAACTGAGAGAATTCACATACTTCAGTGTAATCATTAGATAGGAAAAGATACTAAATTAGGTAAAAATAAAATAAAGGAAGTAAACATATGATTGCCATCTCCTTCAAATCCTTGTTGATTGAGTCTTTTCACAACAAAAATAACATTAGCTACAGTAACTGAATTTGGTGGACGTTCATCTCTGCTTTGTTGTTCTAAAACAGTGTAAGTCAGATTTTATAGGGGTTATACCATACCAGGACAATAAAAATAACTGAAAAGCACAAAAGAAGTGTCGACTTTCTGTCTGTAACACTGTAAATTTCAAAACAATTTTTCGCATGTTATAAAATCACAATTCATTTAACATTCATAAAAACATCAATGTTTGAAACTCCATCCTTGCCATATAAAAATCCCAAGATCTCATAACATAAAATTCTGTGTGTGTGTACTGATCAAGCCGGCGCCTTCCCACGGTCATCACTAGTACCTGAAATAAATAACACCAACACTATAAGCACAAAGCTTAGTAAGTTCCCCAAAATACGACACATAACACATATTAGCCACTCGAGGCTAGAACTCTGTGGGTCCGTGGACCCTACTCTGTGAACCCTCTGGTTCTAACTCTGTGAACCTTCCGGTTCCAACTCTATAAACATGCATAGCATAAATCACATAGAAATAATGCAGTACAACACATAACATACATATAGCATACAAATACTCTGTCACATAACTCTGATTACCTACTCAAGATAAAGTATAGTGAGAAGACTCACCTCGCGTATCTCGATAACTCGCAAATTCCGGAAATCAGTCGCGCTCGATCCCCCGAGCTATAATCCTCCTATAACACAATATATCTCTAATTAACACTTTCACAACTAAGATTGACTAACCCTTTCAAGTCAATACTGGTCAACTCTGGTCAATGGTCAACGATCAACTTTGACCGGACTCGGTGAGTGCACTAGAGCGACTCGGCGAGTCTATACGTGTTCACTGACTCCCTCGAATCCTCTCTTGACACGTTGAGTACTTCCCTACTCGACGAGTGCCACCTGTCATGAATCGCGGGGCCACCACGACTCAACTCGCCGAGTCTTAAGAACAACTCGGCAAGTTCAGGCTTGACTCAGCCCCCTATTGACTCTCCCTGACTAACTAGGTCATCCCCCAACCCGGCGAGTCTACTCGCTGAACAATTTACGTGAAACCCCAACCCTACTCGCCGAGTCTCAAGAACAACTCAGCGAGTTCATGCCATGCACAAACTCTATTGACCTTCTGAGGTCAGATCTGCTTTCCCAAACCATAGATCTGGCCTTCCTAAGCATGAATGTCACGTAAAGTTCGAAACTTGATGCTTATATAACCCCCACAAGGCATCAAAAGGAGATTTGGTCCCAAAAATGACAACCTAGGTCCGATAACTCTATAATAACCCAAAAAGCTCCAAGGGTTAGGGTCTCTGGACCTCTTTGAGTCCAGATCCAAGGCACAAACTCGAAGAGGGACCATTTGCTTCACATAATCACTTTCTAAAGGGGGTTAGAAAACCCTAACTCTAAAGATCAACCCTAAAACTAAAGGAGGTTCGAACTATTACCTCAAAATGAAGCCTCTGGACTCTGGATCTGCTGGAATCTCACCACCTCCTTGCTCTTGCCACCTTCTTCTTGCTAAACAAGGAATACAAAGGCCCATAAGTGACTTCCTCTCTCCCAAAACGAATTAGCTCTCTTAGGATTCTCTCAAGGGACTGGTAGCCGTAATGGGAGGCTATAAGTGCCCTTAAATAGGCTCCAAACCCGGGGAATTAGGGTTTCATTAAACAGCGTGGACTCGCCGAGTCCAACGCGAACCCGTGCCCATAGCCGCGATCATACTCGGCGAGTGTGAGCTCCAACTCGCCGAGTCTCCTCACAAATCACCAAAATTATAAGAATGAATAGTACCTAAGAATCCGGGCTGTTACACTGTCATTCATATTATATGAAGAGATGCCAACCTACACATAAGAAATTAAGAATGCATGTTAGCGTATGGTTAAAATTGAAATCTGTTAAATATTTACAATTAAAATCAACACATCACACTAAAAAACAGTTTATAAGTTGACATGAAAGTTCCATTTTAACAAAAATTTGAACCCAAAAGGAAAAAGTAAAGTTGCACGGAATGAAAGAGGCATCAATGTTGCTTTCGCAGCATTTGTTTCCTCCCATTTCTTATCCAACTATTGGATTTAACCCTATTCAAGATTAATGACCCAGAAAATATTGTTTTAAAGAGGTAAATCGAAATTAAATATAACCAAAATTTCTGGTTCAACTTTAATCGGAGTTGGATCGAGATAGAACTGTTTATTCTTGTTTTCGGCTTCTTCAGCTGACGTGTCCTTTTTTTAACTCGTTCTTATAAATCAAAAAACATCAAATGCAAATGAAGGTAAAGAATTTAAAGAAATTATTCTGCTTTATGTTGGTATTACACTGAAAGCGTATGATATACCTGGTCAAAATCGTCGCCAAAATCTGACTCCATTAATTTTTGGGAACTGTCACACCCCCGAACCAGACGGCGGAAACGTCCGGGGGCTGTCGTGACTCAATTGAATACCATAACATTGAATATATATGAAACATAACAACATTCGTCACCATGCATTAGTATTGTACAACCAGTAGAGTTTACATGAAATACATTGTTTAAACATTACATTCCACCATAAATTATTCGATTCGTACATAAGTAAACTGCAAGCCATCACTGAATAAGATTTCCTTTGATTCACTGGTTCCCTGAGAATACAAGTATTTTGAAAAACGTCAACATATGAAATGTTGGTGAGTTCATAAGTTGTATTTTAAAAAAAAAAAAATGTTTCGTGTCGTTTGAAAACCGCCAGAAAATCCGATATTTTCTGAAAATAGTATAGTCAAAAAGGTGTGAAGATCCATAAGTATGTTTGTTTGTTTTCTATACTTGTAAAATATTGTTTGTTGAAATCGTATGTATTCTGAAATTGTATGTATTGAAAACCCTAGGAAAACCCGATGTTTTCCTAATTCCTTGAATTACATGAAGTTACATTGAAACCATTGCATAGCGTATAATGTCAGTCCCAGGCGACGTTGGAAGGTTCTCGAGCATGATTATTTACTACAAACCCGCATTACACAAACGCCCAGTTTATAGTTATACTAACGAACCCCGAAGGCGTCGTCCGTACTAATCACGTTATCCAATCGCCCTGACTAGGTGTAGTCCCACATCCGAAGAGAAAGAGGTCACGAAGACCCCGGTGACTCCATTAACCGGTTGGGGATAAAAATGTACGAGGGGTCCCCGACCCGCCTCGCATGAAATGTAGACTTTACTAGCTATACCAAAGGACCCTTGGGGACCGGTGGTATACAAGCCATTGAAAGTCCATTTACGTTGTGTCGGATCGGTAAAACCCAACACTCCGTAAAAAAAATGTCTTCGGGCCTTAAGATCAGGTCATTGGGCTAGCTAGGCTCAACGAACAAGATTTTACACTTTTGGGGCCCAAAGATGGTGCGTAGACGTCTGTGCACACTCGCATGTATAATGTATTACCAAACGTTACTTGTATAAATCGTAGTGCCGTAGTGTTAGTAGTTGTAGATTTCTATTGGCTCGAGACCGAGCCAATTCGTTTAACAACGACTTTTGGTATTGTAATGTATTGTATTTCGTCGATAGTCGCGGTGCCATTATTTGATCAAATTGTGTATATTGAATTAGCCTTGAAATATTTCTGTTTTCAGCCCCTCATTATTTGTAAAATTTACATTTTCAACCCTTTTATTGAATATTTCCCGGTTTGGTCCTTAAATTAATTTTCTTGACATTTTAACACCAAAAATTATTGAAATTAATATTTTTCAACATATTTTTCATAGAAAACAGTTTAAGTCCCTGAAAATGCAGTTTTCCCGGTTTTAATCCCTTCTTTTCGCAACTTTGACAATTTTGGCCCAAATTGGAAAATTTTTGCAACTTTGGTCCTTTTTAAATTTAAAAAGCATTTTTAAACCTTTGAAAAGGACTTGGATCACTTATGGTCCACTGTTTTACAGAAAATCACAGTTTTGGCCCTCCAAAACAGAAAAATTCGCATAATGGGCCTCATTGGGCCGAAAATGTCATTTTTAGCCCATTAAGCTTGGAATTTATGTTTTTAATCCCCTAAATGAGTATATTTTCAGAAATTGATTTATGGAAACTGTTTTGGCACACTTCATCCATCAGAATTCGTGATATGCCAATTTGGACCCTTAATTTTGTATTTTTCACATTTTAGGCCCAAAATTTGTGTTTTTAACCCAAAGAAAATTATTACTAAACCACTTAGCCATTTTTCTTGAAACACTTTGTATGTAGAAATATATTTGAAGCTAAAATCATAAAACATAAGTTATATCTCGGTTTTGAGGGGTTTTATGGCTAGATCCAACATTAAAACACATAAAAGCATACATATAAGCATGGAAATCATACAAGGCATACAAAACACATATAGATCTACGCTTTCACTTGTATTCCCCCCCCCCCATAAAACTCATAAAAACAGAAAATAGGGGGTATGAAGCTCACATTGGGTGTTGATTCGGTTTTTGAAGAAAGATTGGAAGAGATGAAGTGATTTTTGGCCTTTGTACTCCTTGATGAAATTTTCGAGTTTATGGGGTTTCTAGAGTGCAAGATCATGATTTTTGCATGGATTAGGAAGAGATTTTTGATAAATAAGGAATACAAGTCATAGATCCAAGCAAAACCTTACCTTAGATGATGATTTTGTGGAAGAACTTCCTTGAATGCTTCCTAATTTTCGAGATTTTGGATGGAGAAGAGGAAGAAGTCTTGAGTGAATTTTAGAGAGAGTTTGTGAGTGTTTTGTGTGTGTGTGGTGTTGCTCTCGGCCGAGTTCAAGAAGAGAGAGGGAGATGTAGACATGAAGTGATGTGCATGGATACATGGAATGGATTTGCATGGAGATCCACAAGACAATAAGGAGGTGGCACACTAAGGTCAACCCTCTTCTTGGGCTTGAGATTTAGGGCCGAGAATAATGGAGGAAATGAGGGTGTTTGGGCCTTAAATACTTAAGCCCAATTCTCATGGTTAAGTTGAGTGATTTTTGGTCCATTTAAATTTAAATGTGATTTTTATGACTTGTTAGGGTCAAATTAGGTTAATTATGGTTCATAGACATTAATTTATTTCATTCTAGGTCCAACATGGCTCACAATATTGAAATAAATAGATGTGAGTCCAATTAGAGCCCAATTAGGGTTCTAAGCCCATGATAGTCCAATTGGAAGCTTATTGGTCCACTTGGATCCAATAAGGAAGTTCTAGTCCAAAATAGACTTAACAAGAACTTCTAGGGTTTTCCAATTGTTTGATGACTACTTGTGGTACTTGTATAATGTATTTGATTGAAGTTTTTGATTCACATTAACTTGAATGTTTAGATTACATGACACAAAATTTCCAGTTGTGACATCATCCCCCCGTTAGAGGGAATTTCGTCCCGAAATTCTGTTTGAAAGCTAGATTTGAGAATGCTAGAATAGGTGAGGGTACTTCTGCTTCATTTGATCTTCGCGTTCCCACGTGAATTCTGGCCCACGCTTTGCGTTCCACCGTACCTTCACGATCGGGATGCGGCTCTGCTTAGTACGCTTCACCTCCCTGTCCATGATTTTGATTGGTTCTTCGACGAACAGGAGATTCTCATTGATTTCGATTTTGTCAAGAGGAATGACAAGGGTTTCATCTGATAGGAACTTTTTCAGATTAGAGACATGAAACACGGGGTGTACACCGTTGAGCTCCGTGGGTAGTTGTAGTCTGTATGCTACTGGACCTATTCGGGCGACGATTTCGAAAGGTCCAATGTATCGCGGGTTCAGCTTTCCCCGTTTTCCGAAACGTATAACCCCTTTCCAGGGTGAGACCTTCAACAATACTCGATCACCGACCTGGAATTCTAAGGGCTTTCGCCGTTTATCAGCGTAGCTCTTTTGCCGGTCACGCGATGCTTGTAATCGAGCTTTGATCTGGACAATCTTTTCTGTGGTCTCGCGAATGATTTCCGGTCCCGTTAATGCCCTGTTTGACGTATGTGTTCTTGCTAGCTGGGTGTCACCTACTTCAGCCCAACATAACGGTGATCTACATTTACGCCCGTACAGTGCTTTGAAAGGGGCCACCTTGATGCTCGAATGATAACTATTGTTATATGAAAACTCGATCAACGGTAGGTGGGTATCCCAAGACTTTCCAAAGTCTATCGCACATGCACGAAGCATGTCTTCAAGCGTTTGAATGGTTCGTTCGCTCTGACCGTCCGTTTGTGGGTGATACGCAGTGCTCATATCAAGATGAGTTCCCATGGCCTTGTGGAGCGACTGCCAAAAGCGCGACGTGAATCTACTGTCCCTATCCGAGATGATAGATTTTGGCACTCCATGAAGTCTTACAATCTCTCGTAGGTACAAACGCGTCAGTCTCTCCATCTTGTAGGACTCTTTGATTGGTAGGAAATGGGCAAATTTCGTCAGTCGGTCGATTATTACCCATATGGTGTCCAGTCCGTCCGACGTCTTGGGAAGCTTGGTCACGAAGTCCATAGATATCCCCTCCCATTTCCACTCAGGGATTGCCGGTTGTTGTAACAATCTGGAAGGTTTCTGGTATTCCACTTTTACTTTGGCGCACGTAAGGCACTTACCAACGTAAGTCACGATTTCCGCCTTCATGTTAGGCCACCAATAGTGTTGTTTAATGTCCAAATACATCTTGTCCGAACCGGGATGAATGGAGTATCGTGTCTTGTGGGCTTCCTTCATAACGGTCTCTCTAAATCCTCCGATTTTTGGGACCCAAATACGGTTCATGAAGTAGTATACCCCATTCTCCTTGACTTCTAGGTTCTTCTCCATCCCGCGTAATGTCTCGCTAGTTCTATTTTCCGCTTTCATAGCTTCTGCCTGGACTGATGCAATTTGAGTGGCCAGATGAGACTGAATGGTTATCGAGTGCGTTTTCATACGGCGGTTTGTGTACTCCTTCCGACTTAATCCATCAGCTACCACGTTGGCCTTGCCTGGGTGGTACTTGATCTCGCATTCATAGTCATTTAGTAATTCCACCCATTGCCGCTGTCTCATGTTCAGCTCCTTTTGATTCAAGATGTGCTGGAGGCTCTTGTGGTCTGTGAAGATGGTGCACTTTGTACCGTACAGGTAGTGCCTCCAAATTTTTAGAGCAAAAACCACAGCTCCCAGTTCTAGGTCATGGGTCGTATAATTTACCTCATGCGTCTTTAGTTGGCGGGACGCATATGCTATCACTCTTCCACGTTGCATGAGAACGCAGCCTAGGCCCTGATTCGACGCGTCATAGTAGACTACAAAATCTTCTGTTCCTTCAGGTAGTGATAGTACAGGAGCGCTACAGAGAGCTTGCTTCAATGTTCGAAACGCAATCTCTTGTTGGTCGGTCCACTTGAACGGCACGCCCTTTTGCGTAAGCAAGGTAAGTGGCTTGGCGATTTTAGAGAAGTTTTGGATGAATCTCATATAGTAGCCTGCTAGGCCTAAAAACTGACGAATTTCTGTGGGCGTAGTCGGAGTTGCCCATCCCTCCACAGCTTTGACCTTTGAGGGGTCCACATGAATTCCGTCTTGGCTAACCACGTGGCCTAGGAAATTCACACTCCGAAGCCAGAACTCACACTTGGAGAGTTTGGCGTAAAGCTTTTCCGATCGCAGCGTCTCTAGGACTTGTCGGAGATGTTGGCCATGCTCCTCTTTGCTTTGAGAATAGACGAGGATGTCATCGATAAACACAATGACGAAGTTGTCAAGGAACGGTCGACAGATTCGGTTCATTAGGTCCATAAATGCGGTGGGTGCATTTGTTAGACCGAAGGGCATTACGACGAATTCATAATGTCCGTAGCGGGTTCGGAAAGCGGTTTTAGGAATATCTTCTTCTCGGACTTTGAGTTGATGGTATCCGGACCGTAAATCTATTTTAGAAAAATAACTAGCTCCTTGGAGCTGGTCGAATAGATCATCGATTCGTGGGAGTGGGTAGCGGTTTTTAACAGTGAGTTTATTCAGCTCTCTGTAATCGATGCACATTCTGAAAGATCCGTCCTTCTTTTTGACAAAGAGCACCGGAGCTCCCCATGGCGAGTAGCTAGGTCGGATAAATCCCTTGTCCAGAAGCTCACTGAGTTGGCTGGACAATTCCTGCATTTCAGCAGGAGCCAACCGGTATGGTGATTTAGCGAGAGGAGTTGCTCCTGGAACGAGGTCGATTCGAAACTCAACCTGTCTCTCTGGGGGTACTCCTGGAAGATCTTCGGGAAACACGTCCGAAAATTCACACGCTACTGGGATGTCTTGGATGTTAGTTTCTTCTTTGGCCTTGTCCACTATGTGAGCCAAGAACGCCAAATTGCTCTTTCGCAAGTGTTTTTGTGCTTTAATGCACGAGACGAGACGAAGATTCGTACTGGGTTTGTCTCCGTAAATTACTAGGGTTTCGTGATTCGGAAGACGAAGGCGAACGGCCTTCTCGTGGCACATGATCTCAGCATGGTGGGGGCTTAACCAATCCATGTCGATAATCACATCGAAACTCCTAATTGATACTGGCATCAGATCTATTCGTAAGACGTGTTGGTTGAGGGTTAGGGTACATCCGATGTAGATTTCCCTACTGGATTCGGTTTTCCCATTGGCCATTTCCACCGTATAGGTTTCATTTAGCTTCTGGGGTTGTTGTTTTAATAAATGTTTAAACTTTTCGCTTACGAAACTTCGCTCTGCTCCGGTATCAAATAAGATGCATGCATAAGTGTGGTTTAGGAGAAACGTACCGGTCACAACTGCGGGGTCTTGAACTGCATCACTCTGACCCATAGTCAGCATTCTTCCTGCTCCTCTGTTTCCTGAGTTGTTGTTGTTAGGGCAATCTCGACGGAAATGCCCCGTCCTTCCACACCCAAAACAGGTGTGGCTAGGCCCTGCGTTGTTGCCGCCGGTATTGGTGTTGATGTTATTGCGGGGGTTGTTGTTGCTCTGGTTGTTTCCCTGACTCTGGTTCTGAGAAGGATAAGTCCTGCAGAACCTTGCAGTGTGTCCCCTTCGGTTGCAACTGGTGCAATGGAACTCCCTACATTCTCCTTGGTGATGGAAACCGCACTTGTTGCATTTGGGAAGATTACCGGAATAGGATCTTGAAACATTTGAAGCAGCTGAGGCTGGAGCATGTGGTGTGGCTGGAACCGGTGCAGTGACAGCGTTAACTGCCACTATCTGTTGCTTTTTAGAGGTCTCGGGGCCCTGACGCCCCTTTCTCTTGTTGTTCCATCCTTTCTTACCATCACCCTCCTTTTTCTTCTCAGTCTCCACTGGCTTCTCGCCCTTTTTGTGGTTATGATCATATAGCCTCTTTGCCAATCTCTTTGCACTGTCAAACGTTTCAGGGTTCGCAGCTATCACATTCCCTTGAATGGGGGATGTCAGTCCCCAGATGAATCGTTCAATCTTCTTTCCTTCTGATGTAATCATTCCCGGGCACAACAGAGATAGTTCGCTGAATCTCGATATGTAAGCATCGATGTTCCCATTCTGCACCGTGAGATTCCATAGTTCCTGTTCCATCTTCTGTATTTCTCCTCGGGGGCAGTACTCAGCCTTTAACATCTCTTTCATTTCTGCCCATGGAATAGAGTTGGCGACAGGGAGCGTCATAGCTTCTACGTGTCCATTCCACCAAGTAAGTGCTTGGTCCACAAAAGTGCAGGCCGCGAACTTCACTTTCATCTGCTCGGGGCACTCGCATATCTCGAATACCGACTCTACCTTCTCGATCCATCGCTTTAGGGCGATCACTCCTCCAGTGCCGTTGAAAGTTCGGGGTTTAGCATTCGCAAAGTCCTTGTAGGTGCACGTTTTAGTGAGTCCTTGGTGCGTCCCGTTGTTCGAACTTCCGCCCCTCGGTGAAGCTGTGCCATAGCTGCTGTGACCGCAGCAGACACGGCTGCCTGGAAAGCAGTGGAGTCAACTTCGGGTGGAGTTGGTCCTGGGTTTCCGCGAGTAGGTCGGAGAGGCATCTTCTTGTCACGAAACGGAAAGATGTTGGGTGTACGTGGTTTCCGTGAGGTTGTGGTCCTACTGACTAGGTGTATGGCACGAACTTAAGTACTTCTATCATTTAGCATACAATCATAGATTCGCAACACATAGCAAAACACTTAAAAGTTCACTAATATTATCCTATGCCTCTTCCACTATTGCAGACTAAACAGACGTTCTCTTTTTGGTGATAAAGGGTATAATTTTAGGTTCCCTAGCTATCCCGATCTCCTCAAGACGTGTGTTAGTTTTACCTTGGAGAGAATGTAGTTGATCAGGCTACATTCACCCCTTGGTATCACTAAGAACAGTCCCGAATTAACCGAGATACCAGTGTTATTGTGTTTGATTCGGCGTTAGGTCTTTATTCCTAATGCAAGCAAGTGTGTTTTATTTACTTGTTTTGTTCAGAGTTATGTTAGTCCCTCTTTTTGGTTTATAGTTGCATATCAATGTATGGCTCGACATGCTAGTTCACTATAAACAAAGCTCTGATACCAACCTGTCACACCCCCGAACCAGACGGCGGAAACGTCCGGGGGCTGTCGTGACTCAATTGAATACCATAACATTGAATATATATGAAACATAACAACATTCGTCACCATGCATTAGTATTGTACAACCAGTAGAGTTTACATGAAATACATTGTTTAAACATTACATTCCACCATAAATTATTCGATTCGTACATAAGTAAACTGCAAGCCATCATTGAATAAGATTTCCTTTGATTCACTGGTTCCCTGAGAATACAAGTATTTTGAAAAACGTCAACATATGAAATGTTGGTGAGTTCATAAGTTGTATTTTAAAAAAAAAAATGTTTCGTGTCGTTTGAAAACCGCCAGAAAATCCGATATTTTCTGAAAATAGTATAGTAAAAAAAGGTGTGAAGATCCATAAGTATGTTTGTTTGTTTTCTATACTTGTAAAATATTGTTTGTTGAAATCGTATGTATTCTGAAATTGTATGTATTGAAAACCCTAGGAAAACCCGATGTTTTCCTAATTCCTTGAATTACATGAAGTTACATTGAAACCATTGCATAGCGTATAATGTCAGTCCCAGGCGACGTTGGAAGGTTCTCGAGCATGATTATTTACTACAAACCCGCATTACACAAACGCCCAGTTTATAGTTATACTAACGAACCCCGAAGGCGTCGTCCGTACTAATCACGTTATCCAATCGCCCTGACTAGGTGTAGTCCCACATCCGAAGAGAAAGAGGTCACGAAGACCCCGGTGACTCCATTAACCGGTTGGGGATAAAAATGTACGAGGGGTCCCCGACCCGCCTCGCATGAAATGTAGACTTTACTAGCTATACCAAAGGACCCTTGGGGACCGGTGGTATACAAGCCATTGAAAGTCCATTTACGTTGTGTCGGATCGGTAAAACCCAACACTCCGTAAAAAAAATGTCTTCGGGCCTTAAGATCAGGTCATTGGGCTAGCTAGGCTCAACGAACAAGATTTTACACTTTTGGGGCCCAAAGATGGTGCGTAGACGTCTGTGCACACTCGCATGTATAATGTATTACCAAACGTTACTTGTATAAATCGTAGTGCCGTAGTGTTAGTAGTTGTAGATTTCTATTGGCTCGAGACCGAGCCAATTCGTTTAACAACGACTTTTGGTATTGTAATGTATTGTATTTCGTCGATAGTCGCGGTGCCATTATTTGATCAAATTGTGTATATTGAATTAGCCTTGAAATATTTCTGTTTTCAGCCCCTCATTATTTGTAAAATTTACATTTTCAACCCTTTTATTGAATATTTCCCGGTTTGGTCCTTAAATTAATTTTCTTGACATTTTAACACCAAAAATTATTGAAATTAATATTTTTCAACATATTTTTCATAGAAAACAGTTTAAGTTCCTGAAAATGCAGTTTTCCCGGTTTTAATCCCTTCTTTTCGCAACTTTGACAATTTTGGCCCAAATTGGAAAATTTTTGCAACTTTGGTCCTTTTTAAATTTAAAAAGCATTTTTAAACCTTTGAAAAGGACTTGGATCACTTATGGTCCACTGTTTTACAGAAAATCACAGTTTTGGCCCTCCAAAACAGAAAAATTCGCATAATGGGCCTCATTGGGCCGAAAATGTCATTTTTAGCCCATTAAGCTTGGAATTTATGTTTTTAATCCCCTAAATGAGTATATTTTCAGAAATTGATTTATGGAAACTGTTTTGGCACACTTCATCCATCAGAATTCGTGATATGCCAATTTGGACCCTTAATTTTGTATTTTTCACATTTTAGGCCCAAAATTTGTGTTTTTAACCCAAAGAAAATTATTACTAAACCACTTAGCCATTTTTCTTGAAACACTTTGTATGTAGAAATATATTTGAAGCTAAAATCATAAAACATAAGTTATATCTCGGTTTTGAGGGGTTTTATGGCTAGATCCAACATTAAAACACATAAAAGCATACATATAAGCATGGAAATCATACAAGGCATACAAAACACATATAGATCTACGCTTTCACTTGTATTCCCCCCCCCCCATAAAACTCATAAAAACAGAAAATAGGGGGTATGAAGCTCACATTGGGTGTTGATTCGGTTTTTGAAGAAAGATTGGAAGAGATGAAGTGATTTTTGGCCTTTGTACTCCTTGATGAAATTTTCGAGTTTATGGGGTTTCTAGAGTGCAAGATCATGATTTTTGCATGGATTAGGAAGAGATTTTTGATAAATAAGGAATACAAGTCATAGATCCAAGCAAAACCTTACCTTAGATGATGATTTTGTGGAAGAACTTCCTTGAATGCTTCCTAATTTTCGAGATTTTGGATGGAGAAGAGGAAGAAGTCTTGAGTGAATTTTAGAGAGAGTTTGTGAGTGTTTTGTGTGTGTGTGGTGTTGCTCTCGGCCGAGTTCAAGAAGAGAGAGGGAGATGTAGACATGAAGTGATGTGCATGGATACATGGAATGGATTTGCATGGAGATCCATAAGACAATAAGGAGGTGGCACACTAAGGTCAACCCTCTTCTTGGGCTTGAGCTTTTGGGCCGAGAATAATGGAGGAAATGAGGGTGTTTGGGCCTTAAATACTTAAGCCCAATTCTCATGGTTAAGTTGAGTGATTTTTGGTCCATTTAAATTTAAATGTGATTTTTATGACTTGTTAGGGTCAAATTAGGTTAATTATGGTTCATAGACATTAATTTATTTCATTCTAGGTCCAACATGGCTCACAATATTGAAATAAATAGATGTGAGTCCAATTAGAGCCCAATTAGGGTTCTAAGCCCATGATAGTCCAATTGGAAGCTTATTGGTTCACTTGGATCCAATAAGGAAGTTCTAGTCCAAAATAGACTTAACAAGAACTTCTAGGGTTTTCCAATTGTTTGATGACTACTTGTGGTACTTGTATAATGTATTTGATTGAAGTTTTTGATTCACATTAACTTGAATGTTTAGATTACATGACACAAAATTTCCAGTTGTGACAGGAACAACAAATCACAAAAAACATATTCACAAATTAGGAACACATAAACACGTATATGAACAAAAAAACACAAAAAGGGTCGATTTCACATACCGATACTACGTCGATCATCCTGCTTGGCCGTGGTGCGTGAGTTTCTGTACCTATGTTGGAGCAAAATCATGAACAATTTAGAGTTAGGAAAAAAAACACCGACCGTATAATCTAATTCATTGATTCATCTTCATGTCCAGTGGCAAAATCATGAACGATGTAGAGTTAGGAAAAACCAATGCTATACAAATGCATCAAAACAGAGATTGAAAAGATCGTTTGTATTCCACCATGTTCCTGGGAGAATGAATACCTATGTCGGCGTAGTTGGAGGTGTGAACGAAATCGAGAAGAAATGGAGATAAGAAGAAGGCAGCGACTTATTAACCAATGATATAGCTGTGCAGCAAGCGATTGGGCGAAAGGGACAGCCGACAGTGATTGGGTGTGAGGGGCGGTCGATAAAATACGGGCAGAAATAGAAAACCGAAAATAAAGTAGTAGAGGGTAGAAGAAAGGAGGAGACTCGATTTAGGGGTGGAAACAACGGGAAGTAAAATGTGAGAGCAATCTAAAGTAACCGCATCGAATGGAGCTGGTGATGGAAGGTACATTATTTGAGGCGGTGGACAGGTGAAAATAGGTGGTGGACAGCAATCCAAAGGTGATTGGCGAAAAAATGGTGGACATAATTGTATAGAAACAAGTGTAAACACCTGACCATAAAGAATGGAAAAAATGGCATAAAGTGCCCCACATAAAAATAAAACTTGAAGAGAACAGATAACCATAAAGAAAGGGTTTATTTTGCCAACAAAATATCATGTTTACTGTAGCTAAGAACACACAATTTTAATATATATATATATATATATATATATATATATATATATATATATATATATATAATAAAACTATTAAAATATACTATGTTATTTGTTTTGTTATATCTGTTTTTCCATTTTATTTTTTATTTCATCATTAAAACAAAATAATATATGACGTTATAAAATTATTATGTAAAAAACATAAGTAGAAAATGAAAAAATGAAATTATAGACATTTATTTAAAAAAAGAACACTAAAATGAATTACCTTTTAAGAAAATCAAAGAGGAGAAAGCAGAAAATGTTAGGAATTGGGGTATAGTAAGACTTGAAATTCTAAGAATTGTGTAAAACACTTTCATATTAAAGCATTTGGGTGGTACTCCCAATATTCTTTAATCGGATAAGACTCAGAGAGACAATAATTTAGAATGTTTTAATGATAGTTTTGTCTGTACCAGAAAAATGAGACCAAAACCGAATTTATGATCTTTGTGTGAAAACTGTCATATGACAGTTTCTAACTGTCATAAACTATAAGAACTGACATAAAACGAAAGTTTGGATAAGGGTCAAACAATGGTCAATTCTCTGAAAATACGATTTTCTGATGCATTTTTTTATATAGCAACATACCCTATATAAAAATACGACATAAAACGAAGTTTGGATAATGGTCAAACAATGGTCAATTCTTTGTCTGAAAACTGTCATATGACAGCTCGACCCCAGCCAGGGGCTCTGCCCCTTGGACCCCGCTCCCAGGGGCGCTGCCCCCGCCCCCCGTTCATTTAGGGGCTTCGACCCTAAATGACAGTGTACTTTGAAAACTTGATCAAACTTAAACAAGTGTGTATTTCACACCTTCCTTACTTGTTTAATATTTATCAAGATCACACTTTGTCAACAAAGTAATCCTATTACACTTAAATAATATTGATGACAATAAATCACCAACAGAAAATAATGTATAAATAATTTAATATTAATTGTATTTAATGGTTTTAATTGTTCTTATAGTTAACGAGCTTAGTGGGATATAGATTTAATATATTAAATGTAAAAGGAGAAAAATAGCATATAGTAAATTTGTTTATACATAGGATGCATTATTTATATCCAAAATAAATAATATAAATATATTCAAAAATAAAATAAATTAAAGATAATGTGTTATATATTTATTTTTACAATTTGTTTTTCTCACTTTAGTTTTTATTTCGTCACTAAAACGAAACAACATAAAAAAAATATGAAAAATGAAAGTGTAAACATGGATTTTGAAAAAGAAAATCCAAAATGAATTATTTAAAAAAAAGAGAATATATATATATATATATATATATATATATATATATATATATATATATATATATATATATATATATATATATATATATATATATATAAAAGTAATTACAATCCATGAATATAATATTTTTATGTTAAAAGTAGGAAAATAGAAAAAATATATAAACAAAAGATCAAAAATATAATATTAAATATATTTCATGGTTTTAACCATTCCCGTAGGTAATCATTATGGTAGTAACTTTGACTATAGGATCATAGGGTGCCTTTAACAACACCCATAATTTAATGTATTTTTTTTTAATTATTGTATGTTTTATTTTGATTTAATCAAAGTATTATTATGTTATTTCACGGTTTTAAAAAATTCGGCACGGTTTCTTCATAATGCGTTATAACTTTAAAACTTGTATTTGTCGTTAAATTTTAACAAAAGCTGCCTTAAATCGTATATTTATAAAAAAAAATATAATAATAATAATATTATATATATATATATATATATATATATATATATATATATATATATATATATATATATATATATAAAATTACCGTATTAAGTGGCACCCTATAAACGATATGGCTCGTTTTGGTTCGAAAAAAACTTAATATTTAACATTGTCGTCAACTCATGTGTAACCTAATTTATAACATCATGTAATTTTAACTATTTTAGTTTGAATTACTTAAAAGCATAATTCTGTTAAATTATAAATCATTTATAAAAATATTTTTATATTTTTATTTAAAAATTTCAGAAATAAGCTTTGTAGGTGTTAAGAAAATGATCCAATTAAAGTAAAAAGTATGAGGTGTCCTATAGGTAAAGGGACAGGTGGTAGGAAATGAAAGGTTTACAAAGTTTCCGTATCAAGGAAGCATTGATGGTTAGTAAAAATAGAAAGAAATGGGTCCATCTCAAGTTTCCATTATTAGACAGTCGGCAAGTACGACTTTGAACATTTTCACATGCAATTGCCGCTACATAATTTAACCAAGAAAGTGTGATTACCAAAAAAAAATATTAATAAAATTACATGTTTCTTGTTAATAGAAGGGATAATCACTTAAAAAAGCCATATATATATATATATATATATATATATATATATATATATATATATATATATATATATATATATATATATATATATATATATATATATATATATATATATGATTTATTTTTTTATTCATATTACCATTACAACTTATTAAACTGTATACATTCGATGCTTATAAACGGCTACTTCAGGTATACCGATAAAAATGACTTAAAAGGTAATATATATCTCACTTTATACATACTTAGTCATTTATTATTATTTTTTTTTTACATTTAGTCATTGATATTTTTTATTGCAAAATAAGTTATTGTTGTTTTTATTCACAATCAGGATTTATGTTTGATTTCTTTAGGTTTTTCTCATCCTTCGTGAGATAATCATAAATGACGGGTTTGGGTTGTTGATGCTTATATCCATCGCGGCATCGGCTGCTTGGTTTTTTAGATCTTATGGTTTGACATAGGTTTTGTGTTCTGAACGTTGTAATTTTTTCATATGATTTCGGATTTTAACGATATTTATATCCATGTGATCGTATTTGAGTCTATCACAACTTTCGTTGAGACTACTCCCATTAACAAATAATATATTTTTACATACAATTTTATTAAAAAAAACGTTCATACATACATTTATAAAGAACACATGGACATAAAGAGCGTAAGTAAAATATATTAATTTTATAAAAAAAATGTTTATATCCATGCGTTCTTTGTAAAATTATGAGTTTTTTTTTTTATAAAATCATAAGTAAAAATATATTACTTTTTAACCGGAGTAATCTGAACGAAAGTTGTAGTAGACTTAAATATGAACCTGTTAATATATAGATCGTTAAAATCCAAGATCATATGAAGAATATACGGCATTTAGAACACAATACATAAGCCAAACTACAAGACCTTAGCAACCAAGTAGCCCATGTCGCGATGAACATAAGTAACAACAACTCCAAACACCTCATTAATGATTATCCCACATATGATGATGTGAGAAAAACCTAAAGAAAAATCATTCATAAATATTGAATGTGTACAAAAAAATGACTTATTTTGCAATAAAAAATATTAAGGACTAAATGTGCAAAAAAAATATTAAGGACTAAATATGTACAAAGTGAAAAATATATTACCATTTAAGTCATTTTTTTAGGCTTACCTAGAGTAGCCGATCATATGGACTGAATGTGTATAGTTTGACAAGTTCAAGAGATAAATATGGACGAAAAAAATACTCAATGACCAAATATATACAAATGAAAAAATATACTACCTGTCATTATCCTTTGATAATAACTTTTCTTTGTCTATACTTGTCTCAAAGAAATTCACACAATTAAATTTTATTAAAAAAGTAAAATAATACCAATGAAGAAGATGATTACTTGCATCTCATTCGATGCATATTTCGAACTCAAACAATTGCAGTTATATTTCTTTTTTTCTTTTATTGGAATAGGAATATATATATATATATATATATATATATATATATATATATATATATATATATATATATATATATATATATATATATATATATATATATATATCCAACACGTGGCAATGAGCTAGATGAGGCGAAATGATATTTCTTTATGCCCCTCAACGTTATTAAGAGATCCTCAATGTTATTGCTTCCCATGCAAGAATCCCGTGGGGCAGCCATGAATTTTGATTTGGGGTACAAACATATTCAATTTATATTCTATGTTGTTATCATATCCCGGACATTAAAAACATGGTACAACATCTTTAGCTGTGGTATAATAACAAAGAACATGTTTACAAATAATTTTTTTATATACATAACATAATTTTTTGGGGATGTTGTGGTACTCCCAACGTCCCATCTAACTCCCCCATTGCAAGAATCCTCTTTTGTTTCTAATGTTTGGAACTGGATATGGAGATGGTGTAGTTTTAGCCATACTCACTTCTCAGTCATGGGCAGCCTTTTGTAGTTCGCAGCTGGATGGGGTCTTAGCCTCAAGCATCGAAAACTTCTCATGGTGATGTGTTGTGGCGATTTTTAGAGTTTATGGAAAGCTAGGAATGACAAAATCTTCAACAAGTGTCTCGTTTCTCCTTTCAATGTCACTAATGACATTATTTCTTTAGTTTTTTATAGGTTAAATGTAGGGGAAATTTGGGTAGACGCAAGTGGGCTGATGGGTGTATCTCCCCCTTTTGACTGATTGTTTGAAGCATTGCTTCAGTTTTTTTTTGTTTTGAGCCCCCTCTAGTCGCTTGCTAGCGTGGGTCTCTTCTTTTATTTATATATTTGTTGTTTCCAAAAGAATACAAGAATCCTCTTTATGAAGTACATTAATTGTGATTAGTAAAAGAAAGATTAAATACAAGAAATCAAAACATATATTTTTTTATATATTTATGTATTATAGTATTTTTATTTTTGAAAACTTTTATTACTATACTTTAAACTTTTTGGTTGATATACTGTACATAAAAAAATTACCGGTCAAGATTTTGATTGTAAAACTTTTTATTTTATTAACATAATATATTTATTCTGAAAAATAATTCAATAATTTCTTCTTTATATATGAAAAAAATCTATCTATCTATCTATATCATTTCATTATATCATTATAAAGCTAACATTTTTTCTTGAACCTTATGCATTTGAAACTCCATATACCATTTTCCTTAAACCTCATGCATTTGAAACTCTCAAGACTATTCAACTTATACAAATTAATTTATGATTAATTGAAATATTATGATTTGTAACTCTTAAAACTCTTCAAATCATGCTAATTAAATTGATGATTTAAATGAAATATTTAGCCTATATAAGAATTTGTAGATTACATATTGCATGTATATCAACATACAATGATAGATTATATTTGTAGGGTTTAAAGAATTTGTAGATTACATATTACATATTGCATGTATGTCAACATACAATTTTAAATGTTTTATAGTAATAAAAATAAGTTATCTTATTACATTTGCCAATTTCCTTTTTTCCTATTCGTTTTTTTATCGTAAATGAAAAGTAAATAAATAAAATATTAATATTTTCATAAGAAAATATAAGTGATAAAAATATAACTATAGTATAACACTCCTCCTCTCCTAGCCTACTCTTAACATTTTTTTTAAGATTGGTCGCAGTACATAACAATTACTATAATTTTGAAATTTAAATCACCATTTTATTTTGATCGTTCATTCTCGTCCAATATTTCATAGCTTTAAGGAAAACAAATGAAAGTACAATAAAAAAGTATGATAGTATTTTTAAAATATAATAACGAAAATTTTCAAATAAGTAGTTTTTAATTAGTAAAAACTAATAATTGTTTTAAATAACGTAAAACTAAATAATAGATTGTATTATATTAAAAAATTATTATTATTTGAAATAATAATAATAATAATAATAATAATAATAATAATAATAATAATATAGGAAATAAATAATATTCAAATAAATTATTTATAAATATGATAAAAAATACTTATAGTTTAAAATAATTTCAAAAAAAAAACTTAATTCAGTTTGATTTAAACACTTTTTATATCTTTCTTATCGTATTTTTAAAATTATTATAATATTAGTTACAACTTAGTATAAAAATTATTATTTCAATGATAAATACTTATAATATTGATTTTATAACATATAATTGTTAATATTTATATTACATTATTGGACACAAATTAAGAGTTTAAAACTTCACTACAACTTAATAGTTTTTTATTTAAATTTAATGTAATTTGTCTTTATATTTTCCACTTCATTCAAAAGTTTTTTAAACTTATAGTTATTAATGTTCAATGCTTTTTTATTTTCCATTTATTTATTATACACATTGTAGCTATATTAATAGTATATATGTAAGTTTTTATTAAAAAATCATATGTTTGAAAAGATTAGTGATTCAAAATGAAAGAGTCGAAAAAAATGTTTTGTCGCATCAATGTTTATTTCAACACAAATTTTTTATAACAATGTTTCTATATATCAAATGTATGTTGATTTCTGAATATTCATTTTGAATTATTTATAAGTGTTTAATGATTTTTGTATGATGTAAATGTTATAATGCTGTAGTGTTTTGATTTTGTTAATAGTTTGTTTTTCATACTATTTGTTATTTGTTTTATATACAAATCAACATACATTTTATATATAATTTCCACTACTTAAAACGTTCTATAAAATCATTAAAGATTGTAGTATTTATTTTTTCATACAACTTTGTTTTTTATAAAAAAAATTCAATATATGTTTTATATATAATTTGCACAATATAAAACGGTCTATAAAATTATGAATTAATAGTAGAAGTAACTAATGATATAAATTTATTACAATTACTAAAACTAATATGTAAATTATAGATTTTGTTTTGCTATTCACATTGGTTTTACATGTATAAATAATAAATAACAATTTGTTAAATGTTTTTATTTTAATTAAATAATTATATTCACGTGCAACGCGAGGGGATTCGACTAGTATCTTATAAAGTTAGGATTTTTCCTTGAACCTCATGCATTTGAAACTCTCAAGACTATAATCACATACAAACTTCATAAAGAAAATAAGCTTAAAGGTTTTTGTGTTGGTTTGAAGTCTTATAACCACTTTTAGAGATAAATTATTATGTTATAGCCTTTAATTTGTAAGTTTGTTATATACTAATTATTTTTATATTCTTCTTGCTTTTGGATTCTTTTAATACCATTGTTGTATTTTGTGCTTTAATCGTTAATATATATTAGATTATATAGATGTTATCGATCATATATTATATACCATGATGTGGATAATATTTAGTTAGATTTGTTAAATATTATCGTTTATTTTGTACCGCTTCAAAAAAGTAACTAACTAAAAGTCGTGAATATTTTAAATTTTCCATGTAAATCTGAAAGATATATTTTTCTTTTTACCACATATATTTGAAACTCTCATTATTTTTTGATTTCTTTCGAATAATGATTATACATTGGTTAATAATTTTAAATAGGTGTAAAACGCTAATTGTAATCCTAAAATTAACTAAACTTGAATATTAAATTAACATAGTTTACTTCTACTTAGTTTTGATATGTTATTTCTTAAATTGTTAGTTTAAATTCATAACTTTTAAATAATTTGTATAAAACACTTAAATTATTAATTTAAATACAGTGTTTAAGTATTAACTTAAATGGAAATTTCAATAAAACTTAAAGAAAATCCAATGACTATTTTGTAAATAGTTATAAGTTATAAATTCTAGTGTTAATTGTTAAACGTAAAAACTAAATTGTAATCCCAAATCAAATAAATATTTCCTAAAACTATTTTTATAAATAATGATAATTTCTAAATAAGTATCTTACAAATAACGTGTAATGATAATAGTTAAAAGTAATATTGTTACATTTAAAAACAAAAACAATGTTTGATATTTTAAATAACTACAGTAATAAAAATTAAAATGTTAATCAAATGTAGTTTTTAAAATATATTTTTTTAAACTAATTAATTATAACAACAACTATAAATAACATTAATTCATATATTTTATTTAATTTTATTTATGAGTAACATGCTGATAAAGTCCACTAAGATGATTATGATCACATAATTCAAAATAACCAATATTTTATAATAAAATAGTATAAGAATTATTATATCAGAGTTAACTATGACATTTTTAAAATTTGAAAGGGTCACCCGATGACAACCACCCTACTTTGCAGTTTGCCAATTCCACATCATTGCCATCTAGATTAAAGAAGTCCAAGTCATTTCCATGTGGGTGTGATAATGTTTACCCTAGTTTCTCATTTGATCCATCCTACCTTGGAGCAAATTGGTACACTTGTTCCCTTCTCCACATCTTGCGCTTCCAATTTCACTATCTCCCTCCACCCAATTTGCGACTGTGGTGACTGCGACTCGTTAATTACTCTTACACCCGTAAATTTGGGTTAGGCAATAAAATTATTATAAGCCTTAATAATGACTTTTAGAGATTTTTTAGGATTAATAATCTTAACTGGGTTATAGTATATGTCGTAAATAGTGAGTTGGAGATAAGTTACTTATTAGCCCTAGTGAATTAAATGAAAGTCGTAGTATTAGGAAAAAGCGAATTTGTGCATATAGGGAACATCAAAATTTGACTTCAATATAGGAAGTTATGGTTTTTCTAAGAGGTCAGCATGACAGTAGGTGTACAGAAATTGAGTTTTAGATCAGTTGATTTTTGGCCAAAACAGTCTAAACGAGAATTGAAGCTCTTGTTAATCGGATTCTAAAAATATAAAAACCATCGAAAACGGACACTGGATTTGAGAGATATGCATTTTATAGGGGATTTAATAGGCTAAGCCCGTGTAAATAAAATGAATTCAAAACTAGCGTACAAAGTCTAAATGAAAATTGTAGATCTCATCGAGAGCTTTCCGTGGATATAAAGAACGTCAAAAACGGAGCTCGCATGAAGGAGATACACAATTTCTAAATTTTGAAAATTGGCACACGTAACATGACGCCCATAGCATGCGTGCGAAGTCAGCCATGCTGGTCCAGCCGACGAGCGACACATGTCAACTAACCGATGGATCGACGTTTTTGAAATGTGTGGCGTGCATATGCATTTTTGGCCCTATAAATAGCAAACAGTCCCTCAGTCATTCCACACACTCTTACAACCAATCTCTCTTCATTATCCCTCCTATAAACATATTTTTCTTTCGTTTATAGCCTGAGGCGAAGCCCCGCGACACCCCGGAGTACGCGTTCGAGTAGTAGCCCTCGAGTAGGTTAGACCCTGGTTCTCATCCATAATCTGTAAGTGAGCTACACTTACTCTACCCTCACGTAATTTATAATTATAGTCATATCGTTGTTATGAACCTATAACTAAGATTTATCAGTGATTCCAAGTCATATATTGATTGATCTACTTATGGGAGAGGTGTATAGAATGGTAACGTCGGCTCGATTGTTAGATTTCAGAAAGACTATATGTCGAAATGGTCCTACCTCCCAACTGTCCTGCCTGGCTGATCCTTATTTGATAAAACTACCAGTATTCATTAGAATGATTGATAGGTCTGAATTCTCTCTAGTCGCGTAGAATATTAGACTAAGACTTAGTGATAATGATACTAGGTAACGTCAAAGGAAAGGTCAATTGCTAGAAGCGAAGCTTTGTCCGAATTTCGAGTCAACACTTTAACAAATCAGTGCATAGTTACTTTCAAGCTTATGCGTAGATACAAGTATTCTAAATGCTCAACTACTATGTGCACTATCTTTGTTATCTTTAAAGTAGTTGTACAAATATGATTACTACTTGATTTATTGGTATGTTTAACATACTTAATAATATGATTGGGTAGTAAGGGGCTATGCAAAATAATAAATGAGAGGTTCTGATAGGGTTGTGTGAAATAGTTGCCGCGATACGTTAGAGAGAGCCGTGTGAGATAATAAGTTGTGTCTATCTCAAGTACTTTCTATTGTTGTGCTAAACCCAAGTACTTTTGTACTGTCGTGCTAAATCCAAGTACTTTTGTACTGATGTGCTAAACCCACGTACTTTTGTACTACCGTGCTAAACCCACATACTTTGTACTGTCGTGCCCGTGATTATACAAAAAGTACTGATGTACCGCCGTCTTGTCACGAGTATTATCATACTGTCGTGCCTAATCACCTAGGAATTATAGCTATCCACCGATAAGCATCCTTTAGGAAAGATCCCTCATGATCATCATAATAGGATTAGTAAGTGAGAGTGATAAGAAATAGGGTAATTGGGTTATTTGAATACTAATGATTATATAATTAAAAATTATAATATTGTGGGTTGAAAACCCTATGTATCTCACCAAGTTTCCGAACCTGATCCACTCAACGTCATTATTGTTGGATTAGTGTCTAAGTCCATAACTATTTTGGTATGTACTTGACCCGATGGTGCATGGTCCTTTTGGGTTGCCTTCACCAAAGCAACTTGATTGGAGAAATATATAGAGAGAGGATAATATGATTTATTAATATGTTATAAGAATAATATATTAAAGGAGAAATCATATTTGTTTAATTAATATTGGTCGATAATTAATTAAGAATTAGTTTTGTGATCAAATGTAATTAATTAAACTAGAGGGGCTGATTTGTAATTATGTGATAGTTACAAAATAAGGTAAGGATTATCTTATATATATGGTGGACGAATTTAAGGTTGGAAAGCCTTAGAATTCGAGTATGATAAGGATTCAAGGATTATCTTATTGGTTGCTTAATGGATAATCAACTAGATAAGGATAATGACTGAAACCCTATCTCTACACCTATATAAACAACCCCAAGGTCATGAATTCGTGTATTCCTTCCCAAGAAGTCTTAGAGACGAATTCTAACTTCTCACCTCTCTCTTTATACCTTCTCCACTTGCTTATGGTATTTGTAAGCCATTAGAGGAGTGACACTTGTGACTCTCTGCTTTCCAAGGTCAATTCAAGGAGGAATTGGATTGTTATTGCTACATAACAATCAAGGTATGTTCTTAAACCTATTTACATGTGAATTCTGATTTCCATATGCTAGAATTAGGGTTCAAAGTCTTGGATTCAATGTATGTACAATAGAGAAACCTAGATCCGAGCTTTAGGGTTTGTATGAGCACATAGGATGTCTTATGACCAAAACCCATCAGTGGTATCAAAGCCTTGATTGGTTTCTATTGTATTGATGCTTGTTGTAACTGGAAAATTCGATTTTTTGCATTCTGGAGTCTGGACTCGCCGAGTCCATGGCTGAACTCGCCGAGTCCAAGGTGACTCGACGAGTCCAAGGCTGACTCGACGAGTCAACTCGTCAGAAGGAGGGTACTTCGGGATTTCTTGCTGTTTTTGCTTATGGATAGTTACCTTATCATGTTAGATCATTATTAATCCGATTATATGATATATTTGACTATAATTTTGATCTAATTAAAGATATTTATCAATTAATAAGATAATTGTTTCCTTACAAGATAATTGATTAATTATTTTGAGTAAATTGATAAATTGTTTTGCAAGAAATCATTAAATAAATCAAATATGGATAATTATGTGATTAAATGTTAATTTGAATTATTTGTTATTTGATCCTTGTTGTTATGAAAAGTTTCATATTTAGCCCTTTAGGTTTTATAGTTTAAATTTGAACCCCAAAAGTTTTGTTGTTTTGAAATTTAAATAGTTGAAACCCTAATGTTTTGAAAAAGGTTTCAAAACTTGCCCTCAAGTTTTGGAATTTAAATTTTGATTAAATAGTTTAATTTTGATGCATATTTAAATTCTAAACCCTAATGTGTTGAAATGTTTCAAAACTTGCCCTCAAGTTTTGGAATTTAAAGGTTGATTAAAAGTTTAATTAGAAATGTTAAATTCTAAAACTCTAGTATTGTTTTGAAAAAGTTCAAATCACACCCTTATGGTTTTATTAATTAATTAAGGTGTATAATTAAAAGAGGTTTAATAAATCCATAAAAGTTTAGGTTAACCATTTACTAGAATTAAAAGTGTAATTGTTAAAGTTAACCACATAGTATTTTAAAAGTTATAAAATACACCCTATACTATATATAACATTAAAAGTCTAACATTATATATATGTATGAGTAAAAGTCAGTTTTACCGTTAGTAGGCCTCATTCACGAAGCTGGTCTATAAGGGGTGTTTAAGGAAATTGCCTATAAAATGGCGATTGAATGGGTATCCACTCTTACCCACCGCACTCTTGACTAGTGGAGGGTCGTTAGCCGAACGGGTAGGATAGGACGAAACCTTCCATTATAAGTATAATGAATTATAAAAGTAACTAAATGTTTTTCAAAATTCCCAATCTTAGTTACTTAGGCAAAAGTGAATTGATGCAATTCCATGAAATTACACTTTGTGCCCTTACGAAGACGTTAGTGGAGCGTGTGTGGTTTACCGGCACACTAAATGGGTCTAAGCAAAGGTAGCAAAGGGTGACTCAATGTTTGTCATAGTTCGGTGGAGCGTGTGTGGTTTACCGGCACATCGAATAGGTGACTGTAACATGTGAGGGCACCATGTAAGTTTGCATGGTTATTCACACCCGCTTTGTGATCCTCGGCATCCCAGTCACAAACAAGAGGGGCATATCGAGAATTAAACATGCCATTGAAAGTTCAATGAATCTCAAAGGATCTAGGAGTTTTCATAGATTTAAAACTTAAATTCTTTTTCGTTTTTCATGGTGGAAATTAGTGAATCGTCATTCACTTAGCTTCAAATGTTCTGCAATTTGGGTTACGACATCCCTCTCCTGAGTTGTAAAATATTGTGTTGGGTCCTAGCCTTAGTATTTCATTTGGGTGATTTACTAAGGATTTAATCTATCAACTAACTTGAATTCGTTTTCTCCCGTTTTGTAGATGTCAAAGTTCGACAACTATGGTATTCCCAAATCCCGTGGAACAAGCATTCCACATGAAGATGATATTCCACGATTCGATCGAGGATCAAGAAATCATGCTTCACTTCCTCCTCCTCCTCCAATTATTCTCCCTAACCCACAAAATTGTAAAATTGAAAGGTTCAATATCACTCAAGCCCTTTTGGCAAGTAAACATAAAGAAGGAAAGTCGGTGTGTGCACACGTCCTAGGGATGAAGTCGCACATTGATAGACTAAGAATGATGGGATCCGTTGTTAGTGAAGAGATCAGTCACTTCCCAATTCATATAGTGAGTTCGTAAGAGAGTACTATATGACGAACCACAACGTGACCCTTATAGATCTCACCTATATGCTTATTGCTGCCGAATCAGCAATGGTTTGGCGCAATAGAAAAGCAAAGTTGATTGGTGAATCTGCCTTCAAGACCTCTATGGATATAGACAATGGCAATGAAAGACATGCAATGATCGAAAAGTTTGATCATAAAAGAAAGGCGATGTCTGAAGTAGTTGCATGTCCTGTTCCAAAAGAGTCGATTTGCTTTCATTGCCAAGAGAAGGGGCATTAGAGACGAAGCTGCCCCATTTACCTAAGAGATCTAAGAGATGGGAGAGTCGAAACGTATGGCTCTAATATAGGTAAAATCCATTTACTAACTCTTTTAAGCTTCTATTCTAGATTCTTAATACATAATGTAATAAGATTACAATTGATGTTTTGTAGGATCGAAGAAAAGAAAGGGAGCTTAAGGGAAGAAGTGAGCAGAATCTAACCGTGAAGGAATGGATTTCGATCGCGTTTCTCGAAGATTAGATTCTTGAGCTACTACTTAGAGTTAGAATTAGATTGCTAAGAAAGATGTATTAGCATAAGTTTTTCAATGAATTGCATTGTAAGGACAAATTTTTCCGCAATAAAATAAATTTTGATTTTAAATTTTATTTATTTATCCTTGCAATGGTGTGTATGAAAAATTGATGTTAAAAATGTTTCTATTATTAGCAATAATGGATTTGGTTCTTATTGTGTTATTTATGGAAAGTTGAGGATTTACCAAATAGGGAGAGTTTCTCATCGCCCAAAGTTTCAATTGGACAGAAATTTAGAATCACGCAACTTGGTTGCACGATGAATGAGAAATTTCATATTTGGAAATTAGACAAATTCATTGACAAAGTGTCAAGTGAAAGGACTAAGAGATCGAGCACACAATGTTGCGTGTTGATCAAGTCAACCATAAGAGTAACAATGATATTTGTCATGATTTACTAAAGGTTTAGTAAATATGAGTATACTTACAAGATTAAGTGTAATTCTGAATTGATTAAAGGGTTTAGATCAATAGCAGAACGAATAAGAAGAATCAAGTAGGCAGAAAGATAAAAGTTTCTCCATTCTAAGAAGAAAGGAGAGTAGCTTTTATGCTTTATGATATGTCTTAGTGATTAAGAACCATATCTCAATTGATCCTCTAAGTGAGTCTTAGTACAATTGTATGTCTAAGAAGAGGAATCAAGAATTGAAGAAATGGTTAAATCAAGAAGTCAATCATACTTCGTTCCAATGATAAATCTTAAAGTTAAGATTGTGACAATGAGTGATAAGTATTAAGAAGGTTTGTAACATTCATCAAATGTGGAAAGTTGTGATGTCTTGGATAAGACAAAGACCAACTAGGACCAATTTATGAAGTCTTTTGATAAAAGCTACACTAACTCTTGAATATTTGTTTGTCAAGAAATGGTTTTTGACAAGAGAATCTTATATGTCAAGGAGTCAGTGGGAGTCTTAATGGTATTGAAAGGTTTCAAGAACAAATCAAATAAACCTTATCGATCATCACTAGCACACGAGTTGAGGTTTACAACCTATCGTGTTGACATTATTTTGATTCTGTGCCAATCCAATCAAGTTAATTATGCATGTGAGTTCTATGAGTTCTCATTTTGAACGCATAAAAGGCAAAGCACCTTAATCAATGAAAGGTACATTGATAGGAAAGGGTGAGCTGCTTAACTACTTGGAAGACATGGTGGGCAGCTGTGCTACCATAAAGGCAAGAAATCGAGATCAAGAAAGATCGATCCATAAGAGTTTGAATTTGTCGTAAACTTTGGTTTTGACAAATTCACATGGATAGGAACAAATACACACTTTAAATCTAAGTGTCATAAGATTTCCTCATTCATGAAAATGATTGTGAGGAAATGCTTTCACTAAGACAGATTTTAAGAAGATAGTGATTGTAAAATTGCATTCTCGAATTCAATTATGGTTACGGCATCCCTTTCCATAATTTGAATTATGAGGTTTGGCAATTAGTCTTAATTGTTTAGACACACATATGAACTATCGAAGGCAAATGTGTATAAGTTCAATAAACATTGATAAAAGATTATCAAAGCACTAAGTATTAGAAACATGAACTTAAGAAATTCAATAAGCATTGTTTTTCTGAAAGTTAAGATGTTTATGAATACATGTCGAAGCTAGTGGGAGCATAAGTGTTATGTTTTATAATAATCATCAAGATAGTGGGAGCATAAAAGTTATGATTGTATGATTATTAAGGAAAGTATTGCAAGATTAGCAATATTAATTATAGAAAACAAGAGTCATACTTTGCAAAGTCGCAATAGTTGAAAAGTTGTTTTGCTATAATTAAGGGAGAGAATATTATGCTTCATTTCAAATCTAAAGGTTTAGGTTGAGAAATGTTTATAAAATTTAGTCAAAGGTACAAAGTGTGTTCTTAAAATTTCGATTATGATTACGGCATCCCTCTTCACAATTCGAATTTTGAGAACATAGCAAATAAAACATTATGCGTCGTGTCCCATACGCTTCGGGTATAGGATCGATTGCAAATGCTTTAATGTTTGACCATTCTAAAATTTTCCAAATGTTGAGCGCATTTAGAGGTAAAAGGGACTAGAATTGGTTTTGACTAAAATAATTAAACAACTATCAAAGGACAATCCAAGTTCGACGAGGATTGGTCGCTTGTGAGTAGTTGGAAGTATAGTATTGGAAAATATGGAAATGTTTCCATATTGGATGGACCATATCGACATCATTACGAATAGATAAGATTCTATTAAGAATGAGTTGTCATATGGAACATATGGAAATGTGTCCATATTAGGAATTGAATATTGAGAAATCTATGACTAGATTAGAAACTTCTATGCAAAAGGATGTTCAAAGAAAGTACTTTGAGTGAGAGACATCACATCTATGGAATTGTCTTGTAACAATCTCTGATAGAAGACTTTGTAATATCATTGGCAATAGTCTTTGTGACTTTGGTGCAGTGACATTACAAAAGAGATCATTGCATAAAATGTTAGAATCTAGCATATTCTATAAGTAGCAAGAATTTGATATTCTTTCACTTATGAAAAGGATTTGGAGTTGTGAAATGAGAATGATTGGAAATGTGTTCAATGTGATCTATTTCACAAAGTAAGAACCATAGGTAAACATTGTGTGCATGCTAGGAGCATGGGACAAGTGTTGTAATTCAAGTAAGAAGTTGATTACCCGAAACGACAAATAATGAGTAATCAATATGGTGATAAATAAAAGGTGTTTTATTTATACTCAAAGGTTTGAGGCCATATGGGATTAGTATTATTCTTGTGTTTCACATTTGCATGTTTTGACTTCCAGAATAATTGAGTTTATTAAGAATAATCGAATTATTCAAACGGGCCACAGTCGTTCATATGTTGGAAGTAGGTATGAATGAAGACTGTCGTGAATTGGTGTGTGGATTGTCTAAAAGAGTATTAGACATAAGCAAATGTTTGCTGCAACGTTCATGAGTGCTTATGAATGTGATTTGAGCATTGGATTAGACCCACGCTCACTTGGATCACTCCATGGATTGTATCACGAGTGATTGGTGAGACGATAACATCTTATATTCTTGAAACCGAGATGTGTGAGTTGTATCTTGCGAATCGGTTGCACATTGATAATATGTAAACGCACCAGTAACTTGGTGTTATAAAACATATTGTTGTGTGTGATTCGGTGCGTGAGTGCAAGCGAGCATTGTATCAAAGTTTATCCGTTCCTTTTATTCAAAGTAGGATAAAAGCGATATCTTTGGGCCCCTCGATGGTTTAGTGATGACAAACGTAAATGCTCGGCCGGGCTAGGACTAATTTGATTTGTTCAATTAGTCAGTCGTCATAAATCGGGAATCGAGATATAGTACAAAGAGAATGATTTGAAATCATATCTCATACGATATCTAGAATGGAGGAATATATGATCCCTTATCTAAGGACACGCGTATTTGATATGATCAGAATTGACAGCGACTTTGGAAAGCTACGATTGCAGATCAGGATCTGAAGTCATGCGCATAATAGTTATTAGACTTATCCAAGTGGGAGACTGTTGGATTAGTGTCTAAGTCCATAACTATTTTGGTATGTACTTGACCCGATGGTGCATGGTCCTTTTGGGTTGCCTTCACCAAAGCAACTTGATTGGAGAAATATATAGAGAGAGGATAATATGATTTATTAATATGTTATATGAATAATATATTAAAGGAGAAATCATATTTGTTTAATTAATATTGGTCGATAATTAATTAAGAATTAGTTTTGTGATCAAATGTAATTAATTAAACTAGAGGGGCTGATTTGTAATTATGTGATAGTTACAAAATAAGGTAAGGATTATCTTATATATATGGTGGACAAATTTAAGGTTGGAAAGCCTTAGAATTCGAGTATGATAAGGATTCAAGGATTATCTTATTGGTTGCTTAATGGATAATCAACTAGATAAGGATAATGACTGAAACCCTATCTCTACACCTATATAAACAACCCCAAGGTCATGAATTCATGTATTCCTTCCCAAGAAGTCTTAGAGACGAATTCTAACTTCTCACCTCTCTCTTTATACCTTCTCCACTTGCTTATGGTGTTTGTAAGCCATTAGAGGAGTGACACTTGTGACTCTCTGCTTTCCAAGGTCAATTCAAGGAGGAATTGGATTGTTATTGCTACATAACAATCAAGGTATGTTCTTAAACCTATTTACATGTGAATTCTGATTTCCATATGCTAGAATTAGGGTTCAAAGTCTTGGATTCAAAGTATGTACAATAGAGAAACCTAGATCTGAGCTTTAGGGTTTGTATGAGCACATAGGATGTCTTATGACCAAAACCCATCAATTATATCACAGGAAACAATAATCATGATGCCTGAGAGATTTGAGGAACTTTAGACTATATTAAGATATTATAAGTCTTTGTTTATACGGTTGGATTAGGTGTCTAAGCCCATTACTATTTTGGTATGTTCTTGACCCGATTATGAGCATGGTCCTTTTGGGCTGCCTTCACTCATGCAACTTGATAGGATGACAAGAGGAGATAGTGTATAATTTATTATATGAATAATAAATTGGTACTCGAAAATGGTTTTATTAATATATTACAAGTTTAATGTATTATTTGGAAATCATATTATTTAATTAGTATTGATTAGAAATTAATTTGGTATTAAGATTTCGTGCAAGGGCTCTAAGGAAGGAATCCATGGGCTGCTTAGGCCTTAAGCAGGAATTAGAGTTTCCTTCAGAAACCCTAGCAGCCCACACAACTATATAAGGAACCCTTTACATAGGAGTTTCGGCCCCCATGAGTTTTATGAGAAACCCTAGCCGAAATCCTTCCCTCTCCATGTCATCTTGTTGCATTGATTGTTTGTGATTCCATTAGAGGTGCAACATTTGAGGCACTAGACTTTCAGAAGTCAAGATCAAGAAGGATTGTGATTGTTATTGCTACATAACAATCAAGGTAAACTTTCTAACCCTAATTATATGTGATTTTCAGATTTGTATGCTAGTCGATTAGGGTTTGTTGCATTGGTATTCAATGTTGTATGTTTACTTAGAAAAACATAGATCAAAGCAATTAGGGTTGCATGAACACCGTATGAATAATGTTATGCCCATAATTTATCAATGGTATCGGAGACTAGGTCGTTTTTCTAGTTGAATAGATGCAAAAGAGAACTGCCAAAGGATCAAAAAGTTGAATTTTTGTTGTCTGCCACGCCAACTCGGCGAGTCCATTAGTGGACTCAGAGAGTTTCCTGAACTCGGCGAGTCCAAGGTGCTGTTGTCGGGATTTTCGATTTTTTGAGCAGATTTTGTTAAGGATAATTACCCAAACTCGTTTTTTATTGCCTAAAATCGAGTTTTTATGTTTGGAGATCCATTATGGGGTATGAACTCACGTGATGTGGGTGATTCAAACGAATATGTGCGTAAGGATGAGAAGCTCCACGAATGAAGTCTCGAGACTTAACAAATCCTAAATGACATATAATGGCATATATTGACATAAATATATTGTTTAGAAGCAAGCAAATGCAAGGAAACACTTCAGGGGACTAGGAAACACTTGGAATGAAGTGTTGAATCACATGTGATTCAACTAAGGGATGTTTAAGGCCAAGAAAAGGTGTTTACGGCCACACCATAAACCCTATGGTCGTAAACTCATGGTAATGTGCATAATAGGGTATTTGAATGCTAGGGAACTTGAGGGACCATTACTCTACACAAGGATGAGCAAAACCAACTGATTGGAGGGTGTTGAGGTGTTTACAGCCACACCATAAACCCTGTGGCCGTAAACTCACCAAATGGACTTATTTTGGGTCTTAAAGGCAAGGAGTTTCAAAGGTTCAAGTGTTTTAAGGGTTAGTAAGGGTCTAGAAGTGTTTAAGGCTCAAAACATCACATTTACAATGGTTTACGGCCAGGGTGTAAACTCATGGCCTTAAAATCTCTTTGATGATGAGTTTGATGAAGTTTTAAGGCTATGATATAGTGTTTAACATGCACTAGTAGATGATAGATGGAATACTCACACTTTGGAGATCCTTTGAGGAGTTTTCGGCCACTAAGAACAAGTGTGTGTTCTTGGTGTTCTTGGTGTTCTTGGAGATCTAACAAAATGGAATGATTTCATGGAATGATACTAGTTAATGAAGGATATCAACTAATCAAAGGTTAGAACACTTACATATATGAAGATCTAGATGAAGAACCTGATGATACTTGAAAGAAAATGGAAGTGTTCTTGAGGTGGAAATGAAATAATGAAAGAAAAGTTGAAGATAAGGAGTCTTATAAGGGGAGTTTACGACCCACATAGAGTTTACGACCGTAAACTCTATCTTGTGGCCGTGAACTTCTTGTGATGGGGTTTCTAGCTTGGTTTGTTGCACAATGTATCTAGCAGGTACTTTCCAACACTTATTCCTTAAGTTGAAGATAAGGAGTCTTATAAGGGGAGTTTTCGCACAAGTACTTCGGGGTTTAGAATATGAAAGATAAAACTGAGGATTAGGTCAGACTGTCGATACGAATGACGAAGGTTTCACGAACTTGACGGTCGAGGCGATAGATACATATGAACTTAATATGGTGAGGACCACGCCAATTTATGACGAATGATAGTAACATACTGTAACACCCTAAAGTTTGGAAAGCCAAGAAAACAAAGAAAACCTCAAGTTTAGGGGAGACTCGGTGAGTCCATGGAGGGACTCGGCGAGTCCGAGCGGGATCCAGGTTGTGGTGAAAGCGACCGACTCGGCGAGTCGGCCAAGGAGACTCGACGAGTTGGGTCTGATCAAGGAAAACCCTAAATCTAGGACTTGGAGCCTATTTAAGCATCTCATTCTCTTTCCTAGGGTTCCTTTACTGCCTCTCTACCCCAGAACACCAAACCCTAGCCGCCATATCCGTTTTTGAGCTAGATCTTGCCTTGAAGAGTGCACTAAAGCTTGGAGAAGGAAGAAAGGCCTTGGAGGTGCAAGAAGGGACTGTAGATCCGAGATTGAGAAGACATTTCAGACCAATTGGAGGTAATATGTTATTGCTTGGACTTCCTTTGCACCTAGATCTATTCTTATGTGTGAGTTTTGGTCATGGTTGGTATGATATGTAACCAATTCGAGTTGGAGGTTCAGATCTGAGGTTGCTACCTCAGATCCATGTTGGTTTTGGTCTTGAATCCCCTAAAGTATCAACCCTTGGTATGTTGAAGAAGTATGTTTGCCATAAACCCTAGTTTAGTGCGTTTTGAGCATAGATCTCTTAATCTACACGTAAAGTTTGCCACTTTACGTGGGGGATAGGCCCTAGAAGTATAGATCTATGAGTTGGAAGCTCTGTTTGGCTCGAAAAGCCACTGCATGGATTGAGGACTGGATAGACTCGGCGAGTCCTTCGAGTGGACTCGGCGAGTAGCTTGAAGATGAGGAGGAACTCGACGAGTAGGATGAACAGCTCGTCGAGTCGGATGAAGTTAGGCATGGACTCGGCGAGTTGGATAAACAACTCGACGAGTTGGTTGAAGATTGTCTAGGACTCGGCGAGTCAGATCGCGAAACCCTAAACCCTTTGAGTTGAGACTCGAATCAGTGAGTCGGGTGGTGACTCAGCGAGTTGGACAGGACAGGACTTGGAACTAGTTGGACTCGGCGAGTCATGGACATACTCGGCGAGTCGGGTCGCGAATAAGAAAGACCCTGAACGTATGAACTCGGAGAGTCAGTAGGTAGACTCGGCGAGTAGGGTTGACCTGGAGGGTTGAATTTGACCAGGATTTTGACCTTGACCAGAGTTGACCTAGTGACCTTTGGAGGTCAGTTGGACTAAGTGTTATATTGGCTTTTGAAGCTCGAAGAGCTAGTGGAGCAGCAGTTCGGAGTCAGAGGTCAGGTAGCAGTCAAAGGATTAGCAGCATCGGTTCAGCAGTCTCAGATGAGTTTCCTTCCAGTAGGAACGGGTCTAAGGCCACAATGCCGGCCCGTTTAGCTAGCAGTAGTTTTTGGATGTTAATCTGATACAGTAGTTAGTATGTTTGATGCCTTCGTGGCTCAGACAGGATTTATGTGTTATGTGTTCTGGGCTACGGCCCGATGTAGTATGCAGTATATGTGAGTTTATGCCAGTTGATATGTTATGATATGCTGTGTTCAGTTAGCTTCGGACTTCGGTCCGATGGAGGGGACAAGGTCCCAGACAGTTAGCTTCGGACTTCGGTCCGATGGAGGGGACAAGGTCCCAGAGAGTCAGCTTCGGACTTCGGTCCGATGGAGGGGGGCAAGGCCCCAGTCAGTTAGCTTTGGACTTCGGTCCGATGTCAGCTTCGGACTTCGGTTCGATGTAGGGGGCAAGGCCCCAGTTAGTTAGCTTCGGACTTCGGTCCGATGTCAGCTTCGGACTTCGGTTCGATGTAGGGGGCAAGGCCCCAGTCAGTTAGCTTCGGACTTCGGTCTGATGTCAGCTTCGGACTTCAGTTCGATGTAGGGGGCAAGGCCCCAGTTAGTCCGGACTTCGGTCCGATGCAGTGGGCAAGGCCCAATATGTGCTTTATATGTTTTTGTGTGGTATGTGGTAGATTGGGGGAGCTCACTACGCTTTGTGCTTACGGTTTTCAGTTTTGTTTTCAGGTACTCGGTTTTCAAAAGAGGAGCTCGGGAAGATTGCAGAGCACACACCATAGTCAGTTAGCCTGGGAATGTTTGACTCTGATAATGATATTATGTTTTGAATTTAATACTCGAAAGTTATGTTTGATTTATGATACGCTTTATAAATCCAGTTTTAGTAATGTTTTAAAAGAAATTTTTAGTCGTGATTTTTGGGTCGTTTCACATACTCTTTACTGAACAAAGTTTTTGCCAATTCGAAAGAAATGTCTGTTATACGATGATGTACCCCTGGTGTGTTCGACAATGTACTCTTTGTAAATGTTCTAGTTCTTTCTGTTTTCCCTTTGATGTTAACACTCCTACATATCGTACCACTATGTGTGAGTACATACAATGAAAGTGCTTTGATAACTGGTGTTGATACTTTATATCATGATCCTCCTCGGTACCACTACGATCGCCTGTCATATACAAGTTATGAATAATTAAGATGAATACGACCGTTGACTGAGTAACTCTGCCTCAAATCCACAACCAAACAAGGAATAGGAATTAAGGTGGAATCACTCACTCTAAGTCTGCAACATCTTATTCATGCACAACTCTGATGTATATGCTAAGCCATCATAGCTCCTCTAAACGGATCTTTTAGTTCTCTTGAATACTATGATCTATTTCAATAAATGAGTTATTATAATTACTTTTAAGTGTTTTCCCCAAGTTCTAATATTATATATAAATATAAATTAATTTTTAAAGTAATTCATAGATCGAAGACATACCGCTGCTCGTTGACGACTTTGGGGTTGATTCTCCTACGGTGATCATCAGAATTTGTCCATCCATGCCTGAGTTCTTTTGTTATGGGGCAGTCCCTCTGGTAGTGTCCGGTCTCACCACAGCCATAGCAGGCTTGGTTTACTTCCACTCCAGGGACTTGGGAGATCGGTTGAGCTGATGCCCTGCAGAAACGAACTGTGTGTCCTTTTCTGTGGCAGTTCAGACACTGCATTACCCGGCATACTCCGATGTAGTGATAGCTACACTTTCCACGCTTCGGGAGGGTTCCAGCATACCTACTGGCTGGTGCTGCAGCAGCAGGCATCGTAGCGGTGTACATAATACTCGCTTGTTTCTCTTGCGGGGTTTCCTGTGTTGTTCGTTTCTTCTTCCTGTTGTTCCCCACCTTCTGATTATAGTCCTTTCCCTTTGATGGCTCGAGATATGGAACTTCTACGCCATGGTGGACTCCATGGTCAATGAGTTGTTGGTCCCGGCGTTTGGCTCTATCGAATGTGGCTGGGTTAGAAGACAAAACATCTCCTTGGATCAGGGCAGTTAGACCCTAGATGTATATTTCTATCTTCTGGTTGTCCGGGGTAACCATCCCGGGGCATAGTGCTGCCAGGTCGCTAAACCTGTCAGTATAGGACTCTATGTATGAGTCGACCATAGTGAGCTCCTATAGTTCTTGTTCCAGCTTTTGAACCTCACCCAACGGGCAGTATTCTTCCAGCATTAACTCTTTTAGTTTTTCCCAACCTATTGAGTTAGCCACTGATAGGGTCAGTGACTTAACATGGTTGTTCCACCATGTCAGGGCTCTGTTGGAGAAGGTGCAGGCAGCAAACTTTACTTTGCTCCCTTCTGAGCATGGACAGATTGTGAAGACCGAATCTGTCTTCTCGAACCATCACATCAGAGCAATGACTCCACCATTTCTATTAAAGGAATTGGGTTTGCAGTTCATGAAGTCCTTGTACGAACACTCCCTGGGGTATCTGTGACAATCTCCGAGGTTGGCTAAGTGGGTACCGCTACTAGATCCGAAGGTACGAATTTTGCCGAAATGAGCTAGATCAGTTGCCACTACGGAGGATATCATTGCGTGGAGAGCAGCAGTATCGAATTGTGGCGGAGGTAGTGGCGATTGAGTTGGAGTTATCGGAGTAGTGCGTCTGTTTGATTTGCGAGGATCCATCTTTGCTAAAAGAATACAAAGATGAGATGTGATATGTCGATAGCAGTGGAGATAAGCCGAAAGCTGAAAGCCAAGGTTATCCTAGCTTTGAATGTATGTGGTCCTGATTTCCACAGGGTTCTGGAAACAATTCATAAAAGAGTCTATACCTAATAAACTTTATGAATTTGGAATGGCTATCCTCGAATGAATATCTGTTACCTGAATAACTATTACCAGTTGCATGTAAGAAAATAATCATAACACATAATGTGAGCAGTGTTTCCATTAACTCATTAAGTTAACCAAGATTATTATTTATTAGTGTGATGCATGAGACGTTTTGGTTACTTCGACTGATCTTTCTTTGAAAACTTCTCATGAACTTGCCCTTGTTCCTTCTTGACTCTTATATTGTCTACTATGAGGAAGTGTTTACATCTATCTGGGTTTGTCGTGCGAGAATGGATGTGACTAAAGAATCAATGAGAATTAAGGTAACTTTATGGAGTGATCCTTATAGAGTCCTTCTATAATTGTACAATGTGTATAAGTTGTATATAATTCAAGATTAAATAGACCTTCGAATAAGTGATCCTACTCCAAAACCACAACCAAACAAGGAACGGGTAGTGAAGCGTAGATCACAAATTCTAATTCTATAAGATCTCAATTATATAAAACCTTGGGAGTATACATTGCAAGATTATAGACCTATCCGTAAGGGTCTTGTAAGTTATCACATAAGTTATTTATATAGTGCCTAAAATACTCCTATAGTATTTTAACATAATGTACTTGGTATGTTTCAAACTTGTTATTGTGTTATAGTATCATAGAATACTCCTATAGTAGTCTGACTCTGTGTACTTGATCTAGAATTCTCTCAGCGTTAGGTAAGTTTTAAGACTGTTGCAACACCACATCACTCCCAAACACATGTCGGTCACATCTCGATTGAATATAGTTGATCAGGCTATATTGATCCTAGCTATGATTACATAACTGTCCAGGTTTGACCACAGTGCTCAACCTTTAACTTCTTATGTTTTGTTCTTCTTGTGATACTTGTTCCAGTATGTACACGTATAAGCAGGTAGGTATATTTTTATAACTTATTGTTATATCCTTAAAATATAATATTATCTAGAGAACTTAAGCCCCATTGTATTTATATTTGTATATCTTTTATCGGTTGATATACCTAGTTCACTATAAGCAATGCTCTGATACCAATCTGTCACACCCCAAAACCAGAATGACAGAAACGTTTAGGGGTGGAGGACGTCATATTTAATATCACAAAACATGCATCATATTAATCAAAGTAATGAACAACCATTTCATTAGAAAGAAAGTGTTTACAATGTGTGTGTTCACAAAACATAGAATACATAAGCAAATAACAAAACAAGACTTGAGCTATTATGCTCCATCTTCTGAATTTCCAATGCGAGTACCTGTCTACTAGTCTCATGAGAATACAGTTATTTTGAAAGAGTTGATCAACAATTAAGCTGGTGAGTTCATAAGATTTTAGTGATGTAAGTATGTTGTAGAAAGTTTTAGTAAGATGTAGTAAGTTGTAAGTTCTGTTTATAAAAGTTCGCTCGATCCTTCAGAAAATCGTATATTTCCTACTTTGATGAAAGATAAGTAAAAATGACTCTACAATCCTTTCTATGACTACTAAATGGATACAAATTATATAAAACTCAGAGTAAACAAACAATAGATTGTGTGTATCTGCCCTAAGCCCACAACCAAACAAGGAACAGGAAGTAAGGCAGAAAACACACATCCCATTGTTTCTTAGATCATTGTTGTATATAACCCTGGCGTATTCACTTGTTACTCATGGAGTTAATTGTAATAGTTCCTTTATATTCGATAAAAATATTCTTTAAGAATACCCTTATTTCTTATAATAAAATAGTGACCACAATGGTTTCCTTCTATAATCACTTAGTTTATAATGGCTATATATAATCAAATATCGAATAGATAGTTAATTGTGTGAATCTTCCCTAAGCCCACAACCAAACAAGGAACAGGAAATGAGGCAGAAAGCACGCATCAAACTACCTACGGGTATTAATTATATATAACCATGATGAATAAACTATGGTATTATAGAGTTAAATACCTAAGGTCCTTTAAGTTTATACAGGTTTAATAAAATGGATTAAACCCTTTACTGGTAAGTTTCTAGTTTTGTATGCCAAAAGTTATGATTTGAAAAGTATGTTTGGTACTAGAAAATTGTGCATTGAATTAGTGTCCTATGACTTGACTCATACCTGGTACCCCTTATGATGACTTAATGTATACGGAACATATATATCACTAAGATCGAATGGATAATAGGCTGGTTAATCCGTTCCAAGCCCACAACTAAACAAGGAACAGGAAATGAAGCGGAAAGCACACATCCTATTATTTGTCGGATCCTATTGATATATATCCTTTGATGTATACATTAAGGAATCATAAGGTTAGCATTATGGTCCCTTTCTACTGAATGTACTAGAATCGACTGTTCTGTTTGTCGTTTGTAAAATGTAATTTTTCCCTAGTTTATAACTATCTTGACTCGAAAATAGTTTGCATTTGACTTTCAAGTGGTACTATCACAATATGAAAGTAATGGGAAAAATGTAAGTATTGTAGTATTGTATATAGTAACTACTGTTATACTAACTACCTTCAATTAGTTATTAATTAAGGTAAAAATGTGATATGGTTGTACCACACTATTGACTAAAACATGACGATGAAAAACATCGGAAGAAATGACACTTGGCACCCGTAGTCTTGCAAGTCCCACTATAGCGAACAACAAGGTGTAGGATAGTCAATCTACAATAGATCTATACACAAATTCACCCTCTCCCTCCAGGAGACTCTGGATACAAAATGAGCCATGGCAGTGATGCCATGCCCCGAAACAGTGGCTCGCATTTATGTTATAGTATTCTTGTATATGTATTGTATGTACTAGTGTACTGTATGTTATCTCTGTCTAGTGTAGTATGTTCTCTTTGCTTCTCATCATATTATGTTCTCTTATCTAGTATGAACTGAACCTCTAAACTATACCCCTTATAGTTTACTAATGTTTTACTCGAAATGTTATCGAAAAGACTCATTTATCTACTAAGTTATGCATGTACTTTAAAAACGGAGTTTTGTTAAACTACAAAGTAACATAACTTTAAAAGAGGTTTTGAAATGTTTTGATCACTTATAGAAGACATAAGCAATCTTTGGAAGAATGTTTATAACAAACATTTACACGTTTATCATTGTGTTCAACTTGTATTTCCCCCCTTAAAGGCATTTAAAATAGTTAAAAGATCCATTATGGGGTATGAACTCACGTGATGTGGGTGATTCAAACGAATATGTGCGTAAGGATGAGAAGCTCCACGAATGAAGTCCTGAGTCTTAACAAATCCTAAATGACATATAATGTCATATATTGACATAAATATAGTGTTTAAAAGCAACCAAATGCAAGTAAACACTTCAGGGGACTAGGAAACACTTGGAATGAAGTGTTGAATCACATGTGATTCAACTAAGGGATGTTTAAGGCCAAGAAAAGGTGTTTACGGCCACACCATAAAACCTATGGCTGTAAACTCATGGTAATGTGCATAATAGGGTATTTGAATGCTAGGGAACTTGAGGGACCATTGCCCTACACAAGGATGAGCAAAACCAATTGATTGGAGGGTGTTGAGGTGTTTACGGCCACACCATAAACCCTGTGGCCGTAAAGTCACCAAATGGACATATTTTGGGTCTTAAAGGCAAGGAGTTTCAAAGGTTCAAGTGTTCTAAGGGTTAGTTAGGGTCTAGAAGTGTTTAGGACTCAAAACATCACATTTACAAGGGTTTACGGCCAGGGTGTAAACTCATGGTCGTAAACTCTCTTTGACGATGAGTTTGATGAAGTTAAGGCTATGATCTAGTGTTTAACATGCACTGCTAGATGATAGATGGAATACTCACACTTTGGAGTGTCTTTGAGGAGTTTTCGGCCACCAAGAACAAGTGTGTGTTCTTGGTGTTCTTGGAGATCTAACAAAATGGAATGATTTCATGGATGAAATCATGGAATGATACTAGTTAATGAAGGATATCAACTAATCAAAGGTTAGAACACTTACATATATGAAGAGCTAGATGAAGAACCCGATGATACTTGAGAGAGAATGGAAGTGTTATTGAGGTGGAAATGAAATAATGAAAGAAAACTTGAAGGAAAGGAGTCTTATAGGGGGGTTTATGGCCCACATAGAGTTTACGGCCGTAAACTCTATCATGTGGCTGTGAACTCCTTGTGATGGGGTTTCTGGCTTGGTTTATTGCACAGTGTCTCTAGCAGGTACTTCCCAACATTTATTCCTTAAGTGTACTAGGCTGAAAACTCCTTAGAATGACCTTTAACACGGCTAGGACTATTACCAATGAGTCTGACGCTCAGTTGAGTTGACCGACTGAGCTTTCAAAGCAAAAAATTTTCAGGTTGTCACAAAATACGAAGTAACTAAACACTTTTATAAATTCCCAAATCTTAGTTACTTTAGGAAAAATGTGGAGTTGGTGCTACTCCATGAAATTGAATATTGCACCTTTTTGGTCGTTAGTGGAGCGTGTGTGGTTAACCGGCACACAAATATGGAACCAATGAGGGATGGCAATGGGTAGCTCGCAGATTATCATAAATAAATGGAGCGTGTGTGGTTAACCAGCACATTGATGAGGTGATAAACATCTTCGAGAGTACCAAGCTAATTTGCATGGTTATCCACACCTTGTTTGTGATCCTCGACATCCCAGTCACAAACTTAAAGGGCATAATCGAGATTAAACATGCCATTGAAAATTTCAATGAATCTCAAAAGATCTAGGAGTTTCAGTTCATTTAAAACCTAATTTTCAATTTTCATTTTTCATGGTGGAAATTGGTAAATTGTCATTTACCTACCTTCAAATGTTTTGCATCCGGATTACGGCATCCCTCTTCCGAGTTGTAGAATATTGTGTTGGATCCTAGCCTTGATATTTAATTTGGGTGTTATATCAAGGATTCTTATCAACTAACTTGAATTTCTCCCATTTTGTAGATGTCAAATTCTAACTATGGTCTTCCCGAACCCTTTGGAAAAAGCTTTGCACATGAAGATGATGTTCCATGATTGGATTTTGGAAATGGAAATCATGCTTCACTTTCTACATCTCCTCCAACATTTCTCCCTGGCCCACGTGTTCGAAGACATGAAAAGTTCAAGGTCACTCAAGCCCTGTTGGCAAACAAACACAAAGATGGAAAGTCTGTATGTGCTCATGTCTTGGATATGAAGTTGTATATTGCTAGATTGGGAATGTTGGGTGTTGAAGTCTCAAGGAAGTTGGCTGTTGACTGGGTTCTTCAATCATTTCTTGACTCATATAGTGAGTTCATTAGAGAGTACTATATGATGGACCACGACATGCCCATCATTGATTTTGTTGGATTAATGTCTAAGTCCATAACTGTAATTGGTAAGACTTGACCCGACCCGGCATGGTCCATTTCGGTTGCATGGCATCTTGCATTTGGATAGACTATAATGAGAGAAATAACACTTAAGGTTGGTTAATATATTATAAGTTCTAATATATTAATAAGATTATTTAATTAGTATTGATCAATAATTAATCTAGAATTAATTAAGTGATCAAAAGAAGACTAATTAAATATATGGGTTGATTGTATAAATCATCTATACTTGTATAGTGGGCTAATGCTCCATGGATTATCAAGTTGGACTAAAACCCATATGATGCTCCATGGATGCTCCATTGTGTTTTTGTAACCATGGATCATGGAAATGTAAAGCCATGACAATTAGGGTTTACCATAATTGTCACTAACTATATAAACATCTTATTGTTGACAAAATCGACATTATGTGTGATAGAAAGGGCTAGCCGATTTTCATGAAGTGTATTTTTCTCTCAAGTCATTCCATATGTATTTGGTGTTGTGTGAACCATTTGAGGTGTCACACTTGGGGCACTAGGCACTCAAGCTTCATGAAGACATTCTACATCAAAGAGGTATGTAATTATATCTTAATATATTCATATGAATCAATGTTATTATGCTAGTTAGGATGAATACCTTGGAAAGTTCATAATTGCATGTATAATAGAGAAAACATAGATCCAAGGTATTTAGGGTTGCATGTACATTTAGGAGTGTTAGAATGCTCAAAACCCAATAGTGGTACTAGAGCCTAGGCTTGTTTTCTTGTTATACTTGCTTAAACTGCTTAAAAATCGAATTTTGGTGTTGTCTGCACAACAGACTTGCCGAGTCCAAGGCAAAAAGCATCCAACTCGACGAGTTGGATCCCCTAACAGCATATATTCAACTGTTATGGCTGGAATTGGACTAGGAACATTACCCTAAGATGTTTTTGGACTTATAAACTTGTTTTTGATGTGGTAATGTTCATGCTAATCCAATTTCAAAGATAATTGTTAATAGATTCATGTTTTGTATTAGTTTAAGTGTTATGCTATTTACATGAAAATTTTTGATTCCAATTATCTTGTTCATATGAGTTGCTTAGATTAATAGAAAAGGTTGACTGATTATTTGTCTTTGATCCATTTTAATTTAAGAGTTGATTCTAAAATGTGTTTGTGTAACTTGTCCTCAAGTTACATGAAAAGTCACATTAAAGTTTCTTAAAACTCATAAAAGTTGGCAATGGTTACAAAATGAAGAGTCTTGTCCTCATTAAATGGTTTTATGACTCCATAACTTGTCCTCAAGTTATGGAGGTTCAAGATTCACTTCATTAAATCATTAAAATGTGTAACCTTAATTAGTTCCATAAGTTACAAAGAAGAAGAGTTACATTCTTTAATAGTTTTAATTCTTCCATAACTTGTCCTCAAGTTATGGAACTTGAAGAGTTTTTTAATTAAAACTACTTTAAACTCATAAGTTATGGAATTAAATAGTTTTGAATAGTTTCAAAACTTGCCCTCAAGTTTTGGAATTTGTAAAGTTTCCCTCATGAATACTTTAATTCCAAGTTAATCCCTTAGAATTTTAAAAGTTAAAATTCATCCCTTATACTTTATAATATTACAAGTTAATAATATATATATATATATATATATATATATATATATATATATATATATATATATATATATATAAAAGAGCAAGTCATTCTTACCATTAGTAGGCCTCATTCACAAAGCCGGTCTATAAGGGGGGTATAAGATTACTGCCTATAAAATGTCATTTTAATGGGTGTCCACTCTCACCCACCGCTTCCTTGACTGGTGGAGGGTTGTTAGCCGAAAAGGTAGGACAAGGACTATAATTCTCCCTTCATTAAAAGTATTAATGAAAAATACTAAGTAACTTAACTTTTATTAATTCCCAATCTTAGTTACTTAGGAAAATGTGAATTTGGTGCTAACCCATGAAGTTACACTTTGCACTTTGCTTAAGTCAGTTAGTGGAGCGTGTGTGGTTAACCGGCACACTAGCGTGATTTAACAAGGTAGGCAAAGGGTAACTTAATGTTTATCATAGTATCGGTGGAGCATGTGTGGTTAAATGGCACATCGATTGAGGGGTAAATATTAAGGGTACCAAGTATATTTTCATGGTTATTTACACCTTGTTTTGTGATCCTCGGCATCCCAGTCACAAAACTTGAAGGGAACACTTGAGATTAAAACATTCCTTTGAAAAGTTCAATGAATCTCAAAAGAATCTAGGAGTCTGAAAACCAATTAAAACCTAATAATACATTTCGTTTATCTTGGTGGAAATTGGTGAATCGTCATTCACCTACCTTCAAATATTTTATAGCTTGGATTACGACATCCCTCTTCCAAGTTATAAAATAGTTTGCTGGGTGCTAGCCTTAATATTTCATACTGGGTGTTATATTAAGAACTTTAAATCAACTATCTTGAATATCTCCCAAAGATGTCTAACTCAGACATCTATGATCTTCCCAAATCTCTTGGAACTTCACACTTCCTCCACCTCCTCCAATTATTCTCCCTAACCCACAAGTTCAAGGTCACTCAAGCCCTATTGGCAAGGCAAGGTCTAGGTGTGATCACATCTTGGAGATAAAGTCACATATTGACAAGCCAGGAGAGTTGGGTGTCAAAGTCTTGAGAAAGTTGGTGGCTCAATTACTTTCTAAGTCACATAGTGAGTTCCTTTGGGACTCCTATGAAACAGACTATGACAAGACCCTTAATAATCTTATCTATTTGCTAAGATCAACTTCCTAAAACTTTATGGACATTGACAATGATGACACTGGAATAGAAAAAGCATTCTCTTCCCAATGGAAAGGGATCGGCCATAGTCAACTCGGTTGACCAAATGGTAAAGAGAAAAACTAAGTATGTGATAGTCCCGCGTAGCATTACCAAAGGGTCCATATGTTTATATTGCCAAAAGAAGGGGCATTAGTTGCGAAGCTACCAATTTTACCTAAGGATGTTAAAGTCAATAAGTTTGACTCTACTTCAGGTAAACTCCACCATCTAACTCTGTTAAGTTTCTATTCTGAGATTCTTGTTACATGATGTGACTGGGTCACATTGTGACAACCCGAAATTTCCATTCTGAACAAACCATATCAAGCCATTAGATGTAGATCAGTTACAATGTAAAACTCAGATTTCGAGTATAAGTTTGGCAGTTTTTAGGATTTTACACTTAAGGAGATATTAGGAGAGTGGATGCACTAAGGTTTTGTGCAACACTGTTATTCCAAGACTCTAGGACATTAGAGTTCGTTCCAGGAATAAAAATATTTTCTGCCAAAAATATTTCAGGACTAAAAATAGATTTTTGAACTAAATTCATTCATTATTCACAATTCCAACTACAGAAAAGCCGTTTTCTCTCTCACGGATCTGTGGGTTTTCATCCCAAATCGTGAGTTCACTTCTCTAGTTGTGTTATAATGCTTGTTTTTTGCTTATTAACATAGATTATATGTAAAATATATGAGATCCGGGAGTTTACCGCCCAAGAACATTCTTGGGGAGTAAACTCCAAAATGAAGCTTAAAGGCCATCTAGTCCCATTTCCTTGTTAGGCAACTATTTTAGGATAATATGTATGATCATTAGAGGCTAGAAAACAACCAAGAACACCCCTTAAAGGGAATTTACGGCCAAGGAAATGCTCTTGGGCCGTAAACACTAAGTAAGGGCACCAAAGTGTGCCTAGGGTCCTCCATAGCCTTAAACAAATGCCTAGAAAGTATTCTACTTGTTTTAGGGACATGAAATCAACCTAGAAACACCCAAGTTTGGGAGTTCACGACCCAAGAATATCTTAGGCCATAAACTCCCTTGAACATGCCAAGAATGCTTTGAAACACCTCCTTAAGCTTAGACTTCAATTAGGACAAGTACCCTAAAGTGTTTAAAGCCAAGAAAACATCAGGAATTACATGGAAAAAGGAGTTTACGGCCAAGATAAACTCTTGGGACGTAAACACCTATAAACTGGTCAAATGACACCCTAAACCCCTCCTTAAGCCAAGAGACAATTTGGGCATGTACCTAAATGAGTTATGGACTAGTTAAAACACTTAGAACCCCATGAGTGAGGGAGTTTACGACCCAAAAGGTTCCAGGGCTGTAAACTCCATAAAATGGTGCCAAATGTGCCATAAACTCTTCTAAAGCCAAGTAACAAAACCTAGATTTGTTCCTAGTTAATTTAGAGGTTAGAAAGAACCATATAAACCCTCCCAAGGGAGTTTACGGCCATAAACTCCAAAGGAATATAGTCTATGGGCCGTAAACTCCCCAAAGGAGTTCATATGGTACTTGTATAGCCTTGAAACAATTCCCCACTAGAGTTGTGATAATTCTAAGCACCATTTAGAGCCTTGCTTGAGAGTTTATAGCCAGGAGTTTACTCCCCTGGGCCGTAAACTCCAATGAATATGGTCATTTGACCTTAAACTTCCATTAGGGGCATTGCACTCCATTGCTGCAACCCATTAGCCTCCTAGCACTTGACCAAAAGTGTTTTCCTCGCGCTTAAATGTTATTACTTGTATAATTAGTGTTTTAATCACTAATTATTTATACACATATGTTTTCATATGTAATTAGGATCATTGTGTGTGTCTAAGTTTTCACTTGACACCAAGCACTTGTCTGATCCTTCCGTACGATAATAATCCGTTCAATTCCAGTCACTTACTGCAGGTGAGTTCATACCCCTTAACTAATGTTTTAAACTATTATTAAATGTTTTATGGGGGGGGGGGGGATACAAGTAGAAACATGCTTGTTATTATATCAATCACATGTGATTAATAAGTAGAATTATGCTAGTTATTACATCAATCACATGTGATTAATATACAGCATTCAAATGATTTGGCTAGTCATTAGCCGTTTTACCAAACAGTTTCCTTCAAATGATTTTTATAAACATTTTATATGTTTTAAACTCCTTATTACACTGTACATCCTACTCCGTACATTACCTTTCAAACTTATTTACAACTGTGTTTCAAACAAATGTTCCTTATACTTAAACTGTTTTATCAAACTTATGCCTTCAAATTGTTTTATAGATTGACATCAAGTCGATCTTTTCTTAAAATAATATTTATGTTTCAAATGTCTTACAAAACTTATTTATGCTTTTATATTATAAATTGCATGCCTCTATATGTATAGTTATATAAGAAATGTTTAAAAGACTTAGGAAGGCTATCCACCCTATTTCCTTTTCGCGCTTGAGATGTGGTCTGGTGGGATATCGGGTACTCGTCCGAAAGTCGTTTAAATATTAGTTATATATCATGTGTACCTATATAGTCATAAAAGGTCCTTCCAGTTCATCTCATGCCCTTGGGTAGCAAGGGTATATATCCATGTCCATACGTACCAGTTAGACTGCTAGTAAACTACCATATGGGTAGTTTAGGAAGATACTAGAACTATTACTAGAACACGATATCATACAAATGAGTCAGTTCATTCATGAGTCAATACCTTCTAGAACATTACAGTACATTACTATACTTGCTAGATAGAGAGAACACACATTACAGCTAGCACACGTAGAACATTATATACAACTATACTAGGAAGAGAACATATACAACTATACAAGGAAGAGAACATATACAACTATACTAGGAAGAGAACATATACAACTATACTAGAACGATTACATTACTATACTTGCTAGGTAGAGAGCACGTACATTACATCTAGAATAGTTCATTACATTACAGCTAGAACAGTTCATTATAGTACATACACAAGAATACGTTAATTATTGTGATTTAAATCGGAGCATGACTTAAATGTCATGGCTCGAGTTGTAGCCAGAATTCTCTTGGAGGGAGAGTGTGAGTTTGCGTATAGATCTATACTGGATTGACAATCCTACACCTTGCTGCTAGCTACAGCTGGACCTGCAGGTCTGCGGGTGCCAAACGTCATTCCGTTATTACGACCATTCATTATGTCGTTGTTACTAGTCGATAGTATGGTGCAATTTATCACATAATGCCTTAATATAAATCCAGTTTAAGGTAGTTAGTACGGCAGTAGTTCTTATAGCACTACACCATAGTACTATTTCATTTTCCCATTACATTCACTTCGTGAACATTCGCATGACGCACAGTAATGTAGAGACTATATTTTTGGATAATGATAGTTATACTTGGGAAAATACATACTCTTACAAGAGACACACATTCAGAGTAGTTAAGTCTTGGTAGAAGATTACATTCAGAACAATTAGGTCTTGGTAGAAGACACCTTCATATTCTAGTAGGAATCATAGGGATTTCTAGGGTTTTTCAAACACTTACAGTTCATATACACTTTCGATACTTAAAATACATATACTTACGAATTCTTACATACAAATACTTACATACAAATTAAGACACTAAATAATTATGATCTCACCAGCTTCAAAGCTGATACTCGCTTTCAAAATTACTTGTATCCTCAGGTCATCATAGACAGGTACCGATGCAAGGAGAAAGGAAGATGGAGCTTGTTCAAGACTTATCTTTCATTTTGATTTATGCTTTAGTGTTTATCAAAATTTGACAGAACACATTTGTATAATAATTATATTATTAATGCAATGAATGATGTTGTTGCTTGTTTACTACTTTACATTGTTGTTGATATTATACATGACGTCCTCCGCTCCAGAACGTTTCCGCCGTTCTTGGTTTTGGGGTGTGACAGATTGGTATCAGAGTATTGTTTATAGTGAATTAAGTATATCAACCCATAAAAGATATACTAACTATAAATACATAAGGGATTAAAAATACTCTGACCAAGAGTTTATACATTAAATAGTAAAATATTTAAGTAAGTATACATGCCTGCATTCATACTAAAATCAGTGTCACTAGGACAGTACAAAAGAATTACGATTGTTGGGCAACACAAGTGGGCTTAGAGACATATGGTCAAAACTGGGAAGATACAGCCTGATCACCTATATTATCCGAGGGTTGACTAGCATGTGCCTAAGTTTATGTGTGTGGTTGCAACAATGCTAAAATCTTACCAACCCTACCGCAATGAGAACAATAGAACATAACATTAAAATTAAAATACTATAGGAGTATTTGGTGTTACTATAAGTACTTTATACTTGGGAACTAAAACGGGATCTTCATTACTAAGTTGATAGTTGCTAAGTGGATACACTAAGGCTATATGTAATTAGGATGTTATAGACTTAGAATCTGTGATAATTTTGCCTTACCCCTATTCTGTGTGAATTTGGAATTAAGGTCACTTATTCGAAGGTCTATCCTGTTTAGATTACACATAGCTGGTATGCACTTCACAAATAGCAATGTAACTAATGAAGGTTTTCTAAATAATTATCTAGATAGTTCGTCTAATAATTATTCTCTTACCCTAAATTCTCGCATAGAAAACATAATTGGACTCCATCCCCTCGACAAACCAGTATCTTCTGAATGAAGTCATAGCTGGTTGGGTTGGAGAAGAACCAGATAATGATCATCCTATCCCCTTGAATTATCACCATGACGAAGACTTTTCGTATGATGCTAACTCTAAAACAGAGGTTGAAAACCTACCCCGAGGAGCTCCCTTTCCAATTCCTAACCCTCGTCTGGCTTTTTCGTGGCCCGACCCTTAGTGAGTGGAATGCTTGGAAACATGGTGCCAAGGACAAGATCAGTTTATGCCATTTGATGGCGACCGAAGCTTTTATGACTTGAGCAATGGGGGCTCAGCAGATAGAGTCTTGCCAATCTTGGTCCGCAGAGTGGCCCGAAATGAGATTCAAGGCAGGACAGCCCTACATCAGATTACAGAAGTAGTCGCCTATGCTAGAATGCATACCCTCCACACCATTCATCTAGAAGATGCACACGAGAGATCAGAGAGAAACCATGAAACCCTGCTGCAAGCACTGGCCGAATCACGAGCCGAAGTCATAGAGCTCCGAGTACGCCAGATGGTGTGTGAAAGACACCTACTTGACATGGAACGTCAATTGGTTGAACTAAGAGTTCACCAGAGGAATGACCGTCGCCAGTAGTAGACGCTTTACTTTATTTCCCTTATAAAAAGGAATCGTGTTTTTCTGTCTATGCCTGATGTGGCATTTGCTATGAAATTATCTTGTTCCGTAAGTACTTTAGCTAGGTCTTTATGCTGTCAGGAACTATCTTCTGTGGATATGATGTAAGACCTTTACAAGGTCATTTTCCAGAATCTTTACATCGTGAATATCAAAGATATTGACAGCCAGCTAACTTCTGTGTCATTCTTCATTCAAGTACTCTTATCATTCTTTCATTAGAGTCTATCTGAATCATGCTTTAGTCAAGTCATTGGACTATAGCAACTTAGATCCGGAGACATTTCCAAGTCTCTATCAGTGGTTGGATCTTGTTATTCACCAACCCACGATGCCTCAGCTCGAACGACGAACATTTTGAGAGCATTCTACGAACTTACTTCCACCCGTTACTAGGACTGCACCATAGGGATGTAGGTCAAACCTTCGCGAACATACTTTCATTATGTACTAGGATTGCATCATAGGGATGTAGGTCAAACTTTCGAAAACATTCTCTTACTCTTTACATGAATAATCTAAGTACATCAGGGTCAACCAGAATCGCTCACAAAAATCCTTATCTTTCGTGTTACAGAATCATGTCATCATCCGGAAGCAATCAGTCGAACAGGGAAACCTCCGCTTTTCCTATAGATGTCGCTACCTTTCAAACAGCAGTTAAAGTTGCTGTGGTGGCTGCCATAACCGCGGTCCTTGCACACCGTAGCACGATCAGCACAGTCAATGCTACTGATGGAAATGAAGTTTCCAATCGGGGTATCCGTCCAGGAGGTCGCCAAACAGTAACAGTCACCGGCTCGCAAAGCCGAAAAACAGAAAATAAGAAACGAAAGCGTCAAGCCCGAAAAGAACGCAAGAGATCCCAAAAGCTGGCTATACAACAACAGCAAGTGGAAACCCCTGCCGTCCCCGTACCGAGCAGGCCATACGAGGGAAAACTCCCGAAGTGTGACAGGTGTAGTTTCCATCATCATGGGGCTTGCCATGAGATGCAGTGTTGCAATTGCCTAAACATAGGGCACCATGCTCGTGACTGTGGAGCACCGGCGCGACCCATCACTCAAGTCCCTTTCATCGGGACTAACCCTGCACACAAGATTAGTTATAACGCCGAACGATATAAGAAGAAATTTTCAAAGTGGAGTAACGAGGAAGGCACTCGTGTCCACATAACATTGGCTAAACACTGAAATCCCGTCACCAGAGCTAGTACTAGCCAGTCATGCCACCAATGCGGTGAGATAGGGCACTTCAAGAAAGATTGTCGGATAGCAAAGAACTCTGGCGCAGACGGGAAGATTCTCAGGATCACAGCTGCAGGAGAGCCTGCCCCGGAACCACGTTAATGTAATTAAGGCGTTGCGTTGTAATAGACTTATAAACTATCTAGAACTAGTGCAACTAGAGTCTTACCTTTTGCGAGATCCTGTCTATATAGGGAGTCTCGTGCTGCGTATACTTGTCTTTTGTAGTATATCTTATTCGCAGCAATCGTCTTGTGGTAGATCTAAAGTACTGTAACTCTTGTTCATGGTTGCACGGTTTTGTTTTGTCTGTAAACGTCTTATGTTCAAATCTAATGTCTTTAAGATTCAGTATGATTCCGACATTATCATACGACTCGATTCAATTTGATCCTCACAAAAATAGCTTCATGCGTACATCTCTTTCTTCTAGATCACTTTTCCAGCGAAGCCGTCATATCAGAACACCGAAGTACCACTCGTGCAGTACGTCAAGTTTAATCCAAGGATTCATGCGATTGATCTATCACTGAGGAATGGTATACATAAGAGTGATATATAATCAAGCTTCTACAGGTTTAGAATTGATGATTCCGCTTTAATTTCTTCTTCCCCGATGGGATGTGAGCTCAAAGAAGAATCAGTTATTCGACTACCTTTTCAACCTTAATTATATGCGACTCGTATACCCGAAATTGTGATTGTGAAACCATGTATGAATTCTAATATGAACTTCAGGACGGAGAACTACTTAAGCCTACGAGTAATCACATCGCCATGTGAACAAACTTAGAACCCAGTACGACTCCCATAAACAGATCGCCCTATAGTTTAAACACCCACGGAGATACCAGAACAGTACAAACAACTTAGCGAACTACACAAAAATAGAATTAGAAGACTAGGTTTCTCACCCTAGAGAACCCCGGTCATATTCTCGCATAGATCGACGGATTGCATCGTATGTGCCTCGGATATCGAGGACTCCGTCAAGATTTTCATAGAAATCGTTATCTCTGCCTCGCATAGACAAAATGGTTGAGCAAACGCAAGGAAAGAAACTACTTCCAGGAATGGATCTGAAATCCGAATATCACCAGTTCGAGTGTTAGGGAAGGATGTCCGGAAGACTATCTCCTGAACTCGATGCGGACACTTCGAGTCCGTAGTGATACCCTTCGGATAGGACCAATACGCCCATAGTTTTCATGAGCTAAATGAATAGGGTTACGTCTTTATTACTTGGATCAGTTCGTCATTTCTCCATGTAATGACTTACTTATCTAACCTCTTAGTAAGAAGAAAACCCAGGGAAACATTTCCTTCAGAGGAACTTTTAGCGATGTTCTCAAAGCACGAGTTTTGAAATTGAAGAGTCAAATTTCTAAGACACACTGTTAGTAATGTGGGAAATTTTGAGTACTCTTTCAATTTGTCAAAGCCGTTGAGCATTTATCGACACCAGAGACACCGACAGTCATTCGCCAAATTCTAGGTCTTACCGACCTACCTCCTTAGTTCATTCAGAACTCCTCGCAAGCTATAGAAACTCGTACGACTTTGACCCAGCAAGGGGTAGCCTCTGACTGGGAAGTTACGCAAGAAAAGGAACCTTTGAGATTCCAAGTGAGTGACCAAGTTCTTTAGGATAACTCACTCTGGGAATGGCTTAATACGCTTCGTAAAGTGTGGAAAGCTAAATCCAAGATAGACAGGACCTCCGAGATTCTTATCAGAATCGGTCTTGTGCCTCGCACAAACTAGACCTACTCCGTGAACTCAGTAACGTACTTTCTACTCTTCGCATCTCGATCGTGAAACCATACCTTTCCGTTAGGACTCTTGCAAGTCCACTCATCGAGATCCTCGCCTTCATATTAGAACCGTAGTGACCCTCGACCGAGAGGTCAAGCGGACGAAGCAACGCCGTCGCCAGTTAGTGAAGGTTCGTTGGAATGCCAACCAAGAGCCCGATTTCACTTAAGTGCGCTAGAACCAACCGATTAGGAAGTTTCCTCCTCACGACTCGATCATTCGTGCATACTTCCTTGCCTAAATTCTAATTTCGGGACGAAATTCCCTTTAACAGGGGGATGATGTGACAACCCGAAATTTCCATTCTGAACAAACCATATCAAGCCATTAGATGTAGATCAGTTACAATGTAAAACTCAGATTTCGAGTATAAGTTTGGCAGTTTTCAGGATTTTACACTTAAGGAGATATTAGGAGAGTGGATGCACTAGGGTTTTGTGCAACACTGTTATTCCAAGACTCTAGGACATTAGAGTTCATTCCAGGAATAAAAATATTTTCTGCCAAAAATATTTCAGGACTATAAATAGATTTCTGAACTAAATTCATTCATTATTCACAATTCCAACTAGAGAAAAGCCGTTTTCTATCTCACGGATCTTCGGGTTTTCATCCCAAATCGTGAGTTCACTTCTCTAGGTTTGTTATAATGCTTGTTTTATGCTTATTAACATAGATTATATGTCAAATATATGAGATCCGGGAGTTACCGCCCAAGAACGTTCTTGGGGAGTAAACTCCAAAATGAAGCTTAAAGGCCATCTAGTCCCATTTCCTTGTTAGGCAACTATTTTAGGATAATATGTATGATCATTAGAGGCTAGAAAACAACCAAGAACACCCCTTAAAGGGAGTTTACGGCCAAGGAAATGCTCTTGGGCCGTAAACACTAAGTAAAGGCACCAAAGTGTGCCTAGGGTCCTCCATAGCCTTAAACAAATGCCTAGAAAGTATTCTACTTGTTTTAGGGACATGAAATCAACCTATAAACACCCAAGTTTGGGAGTTCACGGCCCAAGAATATCTTAGGCCGTAAACTCCCTTAAAGATGCCAAGAATGCTTTAAAACACCTCCTTAAGCTTAGACTTCAATTAGGACAAGTACCCTAAAGTGTTTAAAGCCAAGAAAACATAAAGATTCACATGGAAAATTGGAGTTTACAGCCAAGATAAACTCTTGAGCCGTAAACACCTATAAAGGGGTCAAATGACACCCTAAACCCTTCCTTAAGCAAGAGACAACTTGGGCATGTACCTAAATGAGTTATGGACTACTTAAAACACTTAGAACCCCATGAGTGAGGGAGTTTACGGCCCAAAAGGTTCCAGGGCCGTAAACTCCATAAAATGATGCCAAATGTGCCATAAACTCTTCTAAAGCCAAGTACCAAAACCTATATTTGTTCCTAGTTAATTTAGAGGTTAGAAAGCACCATATAAACCCTCCCAAGGGAGTTTACGGCCGTAAACTCCAAGGGAATATGGTCTATGGGCCGTAAACTCCCCAAATGAGTTCATATGGTACCCAAACACCTGTATGGCCTTGAAACAATTCCCCACTAGAGTTGTGATAATTCTAAGCACCATTTAGAGCCTTGCTTGAGAGTTTACGGCCAGGAGTTTACTCCCCTGGGCCGTAAACTCCAATGAATATGGTCATTTGACCTTAAACTTCCATTAGGGGCATTGCACTCCTTTGTTGCAACCCATTAGCCTCCTAACACTTGACCAAAAGTGTTTTCCTCGCGCTTAAATGTTATTACTTGTATAATTAGTGTTTTAATCACTAATTATTTATACACATATGTTTTCATATCTAATTAGGATCATTGTGTGTGTCTAAGTTTTCACTTGACACCAAGCACTTGTCCGATCCTTCCGTACGATAACAGTCCGTTCAATTCCAGTCACTTACTGCAGGTGAGTTCATACCCCTTAACTAATGTTTTAAACTATTATTAAATGTTTTATGGGGGGGGGATACAAGTAGAAACATGCTTGTTATTATATCAATCACATGTGATTAATAAGTAGAATTATGCTAGTTATTACATCAATCACATGTGATTAATATACAGCATTCAAATGATTTGGCTACTCATTAGCCGTTTTTCCAAACAGTTTCCTTCAAATGATTTTTATAAACATTTTATATGTTTTAAACTCCTTATTACACTGTACATCCTACTCCGTACATTACCTTTCAAACTTATTTACAACTGTGTTTCAAACAAATGTTCCTTATACTTAAACTGTTTTATCAAACTTATGCCTTCAAATTGTTTTATAGATTGACATCAAGTCGATCTTTTCTTAAAATAATATTTATGTTTCAAATGTCTTACAAAACTTATTTATGCTTTTATATTATAAATTGCATGCCTCTATATGTATAGTTATATAAGAAATGTTTAAAAGACTTAGGAAGGCTATCCACCCTATTTCCTTTTCGCGCTTGAGATGTGGTCTGGTGGGATATCGGGTACTCGTCCGAAAGTCGTTTAAATATTAGTTATATATCATGTGTACCTATATAGTCATAAAAGGTCCTTCCAGTTCATCTCATGCCCTTGGGTAGCAAGGGTATATATCCATGTCCATACGTACCAGTAAGACTGCTAGTAAACTACCATATGGGTAGTTTAGGAAGATACTAGAACTATTACTAGAACACGATATCATACAAATGAGTCAGTTCATTCATGAGTCAATACCTTCTAGAACATTACAGTACATTACTATACTTGCTAGATAGAGAGAACACACATTACAGCTAGCACACGTAGAACATTACATATACAACTATACTAGGAAGAGAACATATTCAACTATACAAGGAAGAGAACATATACAACTATACTAGGAAGAGAACATATACAACTATACTAGAACGATTACATTACTATACTTGCTAGGTAGAGAGCACGTACATTACATCTAGAACAGTTCATTACATTATAGCTAGAACAGTTCATTGCATTACAGCTAGAACAGTTCATTACAGTACATACACAAGAATACGTTAATTATTGTGATTTAAATCGGAGCATGACTTAAATGTCATGGCTTGAGTTGTAGCCAGAATTCTCTTGGAGGGAGAGCATGAGTTTGCGTATAGATCTATACTGGATTGACAATCCTACACCTTGTTGCTAGCTACAGCCGGACCTACAGGTCTGCGGGTGCCGAACGTCATTCCGTTATTTCGACCATTCATTATGTCGTTGTTACTAGTCGATAGTATGGTGCAATTTATCACATAATGCCTTAATATAAATCCGGTTTAAGGTAGTTAGTACGGCAGTAGTTCTTATAGCACTACACCATAGTACTATTTCATTTTCCCATTACATTCACTTCGTGAACATTCACACGACGCACAGTAATGTAGAGACTATATTTTTGGATAATGATAGTTATACTTGGGAAAATACATACTCTTACAAGAGACACACATTCAGAGCAGTTAAGTCTTGGTAGAAGACTACATTCAGAACAGTTAGGTCTTGGTAGAAGCCACCTTCATATTCTAGTAGGAATCATAGGGATTTCTAGGGTTTTTCAAACACTTACAGTTCATATACACTTTCGATACTTACAATACATATACTTACAAATTCTTACATACAAATTAAGACACTAAATACTTATGATCTCACCAGCTTCAAAGCTGATACTCGCTTTCAAAATTACTTGTATCCTCAGGTCATCATAGACAGGTACCGATGCAAGGAGAAAGGAAGATGGAGCTTGTTCAAGACTTATCTTTCATTTTGATTTATGCTTTAGTGTTTATCAAAATTTGACAGAACACATTTGTATAATAATTATATTATTAATGCAATGGATGATGTTGTTGCTTGTTCACTACTTTACATTGTTGTTGATATTATATATGACGTCCTCCGCCCCAGAACATTTCCGCCGTTCTTGGTTTTGGGGTGTGACACACATGTTGATGTTTTAAGAATCAAAGAAAAGGGAAGAAACTTAAAGAAAGAGTATGTTGAATCTGATCACATAGATGGATTTCTATCGCATAGTTTGAAGATCGGATTCTTGAGCTAGTTCTTAGGAGTTATGATATATTGCTTAGGAATAGATAACAACAAAGTTTTCATGTGCGTTTTCACTGTAAGGATAGTTTTTTACGCAAAGTTTTTAAAATAAAGGGAAAAAAATTTGATTTTATTTATTTTAAAATATCCTTACAATGGCATTTGTGGAAAAAATTGTTACTTATTTGATTCCATTAATTGCAAGAGTGGAAATGTGAATTTGATTCTTTCATTTGTGGTAGTGTCAAAATTTACCAAATAAGGAAAGATTCTCATCACCCAAGTTTCAATTGGACCAAAACTTGGAATCATACAAGGTGTTTAGTGTGATGTATGAGAATTTTCAACTTTGGAAAATTAAGATTAGTCCCGTGTTCACATGTATATGTGACTCAAGAAAAGGACTAAGGGATCAGGTACACATTCTTGTGCACTAGCCAAATTTCACCACAAAAGATGGATAAGACTATTCGTCATGATTTACTAAGATTTAGTAAGTATGATTATACTTACAAGCTTAAGTATAATTCTGAAACATTGGAAAAGTTTCAATGTATAACATAACGAATAAGAAGAATCAAATTAGGCAGAAGGATAAAAAGTTTCTCAAATCTGAAAAGATGGGAGAGTACTTTAGTATCATGTTTTAAGATCATCTTAATGATTTTGAGACCTTATCACAATTCATCCTCTAAGTGCATTCTGATAGTTAAGAAGAGGAGTTATGAATTTTTGAAGTGGTTAAGTCAAGAAGATGATTCATACTTCGTTCCAAAACCAATTCTTAGAGTTATACTCTAAGATTGTAACTTGAGTGACATGTCTTAAAGAAGGTTTAAAACACTTGTCAAATGTAAGAGTAAAAGTTTTCTACTCTTGTACATTTGAAATTGGTAATTTGTGACGTTTTGGATAAAACAAAGACCAACTAAGGCCAATTGTGTTAAGTGTCTGTCTTGATTAGAATCCATACTATCTCTTGAATATTTGGCAAGAAAGTCTTATAGGTCAAGGAGACAATGGGAGTCTAAAAGATCCTGAAAGGGTTTCAAGAAGTAATCAAGAATAAAACATGTATTTCATCACTAACACACAACTAGAGGTTTATAGCCTATCATGCTGCCATTTCTATGCCCATTCCAGTTAAGTTGGCTATACATTTGAATTAGGAGTTAACATTTCACAAGTTCAATCCATATGAGTTAGGATTTGTCACTAACCTAGTCATGTGATTATGGTTTGACAAATTCACATGGATAAGAACAGATACACCATAAAATCTAAGTGTCATAAGGTTTCTCTCCGATTCATGAAAATGATGGTGGGGAAATTCTTTCAATAGGTAGATTTTAAGTAGATAGCAATTGTGATATTTGCAGTTCTCAAAGTCGTTAGTGGAGCGTGCGTGGTTAACCAGCACACTAATATTGACTTATGAGAAATGGAAAAAAGTCAAACAAGTGACACTATGATTATGGCATCTTTTTTTATAGTTATGAAACTATTTAGACACACCTATGAGCTATCTAAGATAAGGTGTATGATTTTGATAAATTCTTATCAAAGTAATCTAGTATCAGAAATCTGAACTTTGGTAAGAATGTTAATAAAGTGCTGACTTCTAGTGGTCTAACTGTTTTCTGGATACATGTCAAAGCTAGTGGGAGCATAAGTGTTATGCTAATAATCATCATGTTAGTGGGATCATGATAATTATGATAAATATTTCAAGTTAGCAATGTTAATTATAGAAAACAAAAATTTCAATTCATGACGTTGCAGGAGTTGAAAAGGTTGTTTCGCTATAATTAAGGGAGAGGAAATTATACTTCATTTCAATTCTAAAAAGCTTAGATTGAGTTTATAATCATTCTAAAGAGCTTATATTGAGATTTTAATCACCTTTAGTCAAGAATATATATGAATTTCATGTTGGATTGGTTCAACTTAAGAAAATTCTATATATTGCGTTCTCAAAATTCGATTATGATTACGGCATCCCTTTTCATAGGCAAGTTTTGAAAATATGGCAAACAAAAATTATTATGGAAAAAGATTGGTCTAGAACCATGTCTTTATGTGAAACATCATGAATCGTGTCCCATTTACTTTGGGTACAAGATCGATTACATGTGCTATAATATTTATCATTTCTGAATTTTCCAAATGCTGTGGGGCATTAAGGGGAACAATGTCTAGAATTGGATATGACTAAAGTGATTAAGCAATTGCCGAGGACAATCTAAGGTTTACCAAAGATTGGTTGCTCAAGGATAGTTGGAAGTATATTGTTAATATTGGAAGGACCATATTGACATAATCTGAAAAGAGGCAACTCTTGTTCAGAAGTGGTAGTCAAAATGGGTATAGAGAGTTGTCTTCATAGGTGGAAGCAATCTGTGTAAGGTTAAAGAAACTTAATGCAAGAAGCATGTTCAAACCAATGCGCTTTGAATTTGATACATCGTTTCCATGGAATTGCTCTCCATTGAAATACTATGTAATGATTGTTGCCAAGTCTTTGTGGCTTTGTGCATAATCATTATAAGAGGAACAATGCATATAAGTTTAAAATCTAAACAGATTTCGATAAATGTTAGGAATTCTTACATTTACGACAAGGATTTGGAAGTGTGAAAAGAGAATCATTGAAATTGTGTTCAATCGATCTAGTTCGCAAAGTAAGGATCATAGATAAACATAGAGTGCATACTTAGTGTATGGCAAAGCTATTGTTTAGAAAACATAGTGTACATGCTTGGAGCATGGGACAACTAGTGTTTTTAATTCAAGTATAAAGTTGATAAAACGGAAACAATGAATAATGAGTAATCAGTATGGTGATAAATAAAAGTGGTCTATTTATATTCATAGGGTTTGATACCATATTTGATTCATTTATTATTGTGTTTCACTTTGTATGTTTTTACTTCCATAATAACTAGGTTATTCTTCCGGAATGACTAAGTTATTCAAACCATCCACAGTCGGTCATATGTTGGAAGTAGATATGAATCAAGACTGTCATAGGTTGGCTTGTAGAGGTCCAAGTTGGTGGACAAAGTGGTGCTACAACACTCATGAGTACTCATAAGTTATGAGTATTAGATTTAACCCGCTCTCATTAGCATCACTTCATGGATTTTATCACGAGTGATCATGAGATGATAATATCCTATATTCTTCAAACCTAGAGATATGAGCTGTTACTATGAGTTGGTTGTACATTGATTGCACGAAAACGCATTGGTAACTCGATGCTATAAAACGTGCCTTTGTATATGATTCAACAAGTAGTAGAACAAATCATATGAGTCGAAATTTATCCATTCCTTTTACCTTCGGGATAAAAGCGATATATGTGGGCCCCTAGATGATTTAATGATGACACATGTGAGTGCTTGGCCAAGCCATGACTGATTTGATTTGTTCAATCAGTCAGTCATCATGAATCGGAAATCAGGAAACAACATATGGACAGAGAGAATGATTTATAATCCATGTCGTAGTCCATATGATATCTAGAATGGAGGAATATATGATCCCTTATCTAATGGACAAGTCATTGACAAAGGTCAGAGATCATTAGCAAGGTTAGAGTTCGACGGAAGTTTTTGAGAGCTACGATTGCCAGTCGATTCTTGAAGTCATACGCAATAATAGTTTTAGACTTATCTAAAGTGGGAGACTATTGGATTAATGTCTAAGTCCATAACTGTAATTTGTAAGACTTCACCCGACCCGACATGCTCCATTTGGGTTGCATGGCATCTTGCATTTGGATAGACTATAATGAGAGAAATAACACTTAAGGTTGGTTAATATATTATAAGTTCTAATATATTAATAAGATTATTTAATTAGTATTGATCAAGAATTAATCTAGAATTAATTAAGTGATCAAAAGAAGACTAATTAAATATATGGGTTGATTGTGTAAATCATCTATACTTGTATAGTGGGCTAATGCTCCATGGTGTTTTTGTACCCATGGATCATGGAAATGGAAAGCCATGACGATTAGGGTTTACCCTAATTGTCACTAACTATATAAGCATCTTATTGTTGACAAAATCGGCACTATGTGTGATAGAAAGGGCTAGCCGATTTTCATGAAGTGTATTTTTCTCTCAAGTCATTCCATGTGTATTTGATGTTGTGTGAACCATTTGAGGTGTCACACTTGGGGCACTAGGCACTCAAGCTTTATGAAGACATTCTACATCAAAGAGGTATGTAATTCTAACTTAATATATTCATATGAATCAGTGTTATTATGCTAGTTAGCATGAATACCTTGGAAAATTCATAATTGCATGTATAATATAGAAAACATAGATCCAAGGTATTTAGGGTTGCATGTACACTTAGGAGTATTAGAATGCTCAAAACCCAAGAGATTTGACTTATTTGCTTATTGTTGCTGAATCAGCGATGATTTGGCGCACTGGTCAAGCAAATCTGTCTGGTAAATCAATGTCTCAAACTACCATGGACATTGACAATGGCAACATTGGAAGTACAGAAAGGTTTTATCTACGCAAGAGAAAGGCTGAGTCTGAGAAGTCCCGTGTACCATTCCAGAAAAGTCCATTTTGTTATACTGCCAAGAGAACGGGCATTAGTTACGAAGCTGCCCTGACTACCTGAGAGATCTAAGAGATGGGAGAGTCAAAGTGTCTGACTCTGCTTCAGGTAAAATCCATTATCTAACTCTATTAGTTTTTCTATTTTGTAGATTCTTAATACATGATGTGGTAAGATTGCATTTTGATGTTTTGTATGATCGAAGAAAAGAGAGGAAGCTTAAAAGTAAAGTGAGCTAAGTCTGATCGCGAAAAAATGGATGTCGATTGCATGATTCAATGATCGGATTTTTGAGCTGCTACTTAGAGTTATGATAGATTGCTTAGGAATATGTAATAGCATACTTTTCATTTGAATATGCGTTGTAAGGACTAGTTTTCCACACCTTTTTATAAATAATTTTTTTTTGAGTTTTGTCTTATTTATATATCCTTGCAATATCATTTGTGAAAATTGACGTTAGTGTGTTTGTATTATAAGCAATATTAAGTGGATGTGATTCTTAGTTACGTTATTTATGGTAGTGTCATAATTTTCTAAGTAAGTAAAGATTCCCATCGCCCAAGTTTCAATTGGATAGAAGCTTGGAATCATATGATTTGAGTCATGTGATGTATGGAAATCGTGGTACTTAGGAAATTAAGACTAATTCCTTGTTCACATATGTATGTGAGTCAAGTGAATGACTAGGAGATCTGGTACGTAATGTTGTGCATTGGTCAAGTCCACCACAAATAACAATAAGATTAGTCGTCATGATTTACTAAAAGTCTAGTAAATGTGCTTATGCTTACAAGATTAAGTGTAATTATGAATCATTAAAAAGTTTCAATGAATGGCAGAACAACCAAGAAGAATCAATTGGGCAGAAAGATAAAAGTTTCTCCAATCTAAAAAGAAGGGAGAGTACTTTTGTATCATGTTTTCTGATCATCTTAGTGATTATGAAACCGTATAACAATTGACCCTCTAAGGACACCTTAGTGCATAAGTATTACTAAGAAGAGGGATCGAGAATTGTTGAAATAGTTAAATAAAAAAAGATGATTCATACATCGTTCCAAAATCAAGTCTTAGAGTAATACTCGAAGATTGTGATATTGAGTGACATGTCTTCAGTAAGTTTAAAACACTCATCAAGTGTGGAGTAGAAAAGTTCCTTACTCTTGCACATTTGAAATTGGTAAGTTGTGATGTCTTGGATAAGACAAAGACTAACTAGGACCAATTGTGCGAAGTGTTTATCTTGAATATTTGTTTGACAAGAAATGTTCTTGACAAAAGAATCTTATATGTCAAGAGGTCAGTGGGAGTCTTAAAGATCTTGAAAAGTTTTAAGAACTAATCAAGAATGAACCTATTGTTAATCACTAGTTGACACAATTTTGTTTCTATTCCATTCCAGTAAAGTTACTTATGCATATGAGTTCTATGAGTTCTCAATTGACTACCTTGCTCAATGAAAGTACATTGACAAGTATAGGTGAGCTGCTAAATGACTTGGAAGTAATGGTGGGACCCTTGATGGAAATAAATTAAGAATGAACAAGTTTAGTCCATATGAGTTTGGATTTGTCTTAAACCTTGTCTTATGATTATGGTTATGACAAATTCACATGGATAGAAACACATACACCATAAAATCTAAGTGATAAGGTTTCTCTCCGCTTCGTGAAAATGATTGTGAGGAAACACTTTCACTAAGAGAGATTTTAAGGAGATAGTAATTGTAGTATTTGCGTTCTCAAATTCGATTATGATTAAATCATCCCTCTTCATAGTTCGAATTGTGAGAAATGGCAATTAGTCCGAACACTCTAGACTTACTGTTGTAGGTTCTGAAATAGTTTAGACACACATGTGACTATGTGAGCTATCTAAGGAAAGGTGTATGAGTTTGAGAATCTTAGATAAAGGCTTATCAAAGCACGTCCTCATATTGTTTTCTAGAAGTTTAGCTGATTTCTGAATATGTGTCAAAGCTAGTGGGAGCATAAATGTTATGCTGGTATGAATATAATTATCATGTTAGTGGGAGCATGAATATTATTTGAAGTGTTACAAGTTAGCAATATTAAAACAAATGTTTTATTTTGCAAAGTTGCAGGGGTTGAAAAGTTGTTTTGCTATAATTAAGGGAGAGGAACTTATACTTCATTTCAAATCTAAAAGCTTAGATCGAGAAATTTTAATCAAATTTAGTCAAAAGATATATATGGATGTTATGTTGAAAAGGTTCAACTTAAAAGAATTCTATATATGGCAATATTATAACAAGAAACTGGTAAAGTATCATGTTTTTCATGAATCGTGTCCCATACGCTTCTGGTATATGACCGATTGCATATGTTGTAATATTCGATTATTCTACATTTTCCAAATGCCTAGGGCATTAAGAGTGAAAAGAACGAGAACCGGATATCACTAAAATAATTAAACAACTGTCAAGTACAATCTAAGGTTTGCTAAGGATTGGCCACTTGTGGGCAGTTGGAAGTATAGTAATGGATGGACCATATTGACATTATTATGAATAGATAGGACTCTATTTAGAATGAGTTGTCATATGGAAAATATGGAAATGTTTCCTTAAATGGGAGTTGGATATCAAGAATCTATGTCTAGATTAGAAACTTTTATGCAAGAAGGATGTTCAAAGGAATGTACTTTGAATGTGAGACTTAAATCTATGGAATTGCCTTGTAACAATTTCCAATAGAGCAATTTGTAATATCATTAGCAAAGTCTTGGTGGCTTTGGTGTTGTGACATTACGAAAGCATCGTTGCATAAAATGTTAGAATCTAATATATTCTGATAGTGGCAAGAATTTAGTATTCTTACACTTATGATAAGGAATATGAATTGTGAAATGAGCATCATTGGAAATATGTTCATTTGATCTATTTCACATTGTAAGGGCCATAGGTAAACATAGTGTGCATGCTTGGAGCATGGGACAACTACTTTTTTCAATTCAAGTATTAAATTGATTATCCGAAACATTATACAATGAATAATGTGTAATCGCTATGGTGACTAAATAAAAGGTGTTTTATTTATACTCAAAAGTTTGAGACTATATTGGATTTGATTATTCTTGTGTTTCACTTTGCATGTTTTGACTTCCTGAATAATAAGATTATTCAAACCATCCACAACCAGTAAATACTTTGGAAGTAGATATTGAAGCTAGATTGTCATGAATCCGACTGTAGATTGTCTAAAGCGTTTTAGACATAGCAAAATTATTTGTAGTGTTCATGAGTTCCTGAAATAAGATTTGAGTGTTGGATTAAACCCACACTCACTTGAATCACTTCATGGATTTTATCACGGGTGATTAGTGAGACGATAATATCTTATATATTCTTGAAACTGAGACATGTGATTTGTAATTTACAAGTCGGTTGCACATTGATAATATGTAAACGCGCCAGTAACTTGGTGTTATAAAACATATTGGTGTGTGTGATTTGATGGGTAGGTACAAGCGAGCATTTTAGTCGAAGTTTATCCATTCCTTTGGATAAAAGCGATATCTGTGGGCCCCTCGATGATTTAGTGATGACACCCCTAAGCGCTTAGCCAAGCCTGGACTAAGTTGATGTGTTCAGTTGTAGTCTGTTGTCAGTTGTCATAAATCAGAAATCAGGAAACAACACATGAACAAAGAGTATGATTAAAATCCATGTCTGAGTTCATACGATATCTAGAATAGAGGAATATATGATCCCTTATCTAAAGGACATGTTGCTGATAAGATCAGAGTTTGACTGCAACTTTTGAAAACTACAATTGCTAATCAGGTTTTGAAGTCGTATTTGCAAAATAGTTATTAGACTTATCCAATTGGGAGACTGTTGGATTAGGTGTCTAAGCCCATAACTATTGTAACATCCCGTTTTAAATAGAATAATTAAAATAATAAACCCGGGACCCCAACAAGTAATTTTATTATTGTATTAAATTATTATAGCCCAAAATTAAATAATAATTATTGGGGTGTTGGTTCCGGAAAGCCAAACGACAAGAATTGAATCTCTGGGAGTTAAAGTGTAATTTTAGGACTTAATTTGTAAAGATTTTCATAAGTCAAGGGGCGTTTGGTATCATTTGAACTTAATATGAAAGGTTTTTGAATGGCTGGGGAAAAAAGGGTAAATTATGTACCTAAGCTGAAATGAATTTGTCATGGAGGGGTCAAATGGTAAATTTAGGATTTATATTGAAAGAAAATAAGGAAAGATGGACTAAGAGTGTCATTATGGACCAAAGTTTGGGATGTAGTTGGTATTTAATGTAGTGACCATCGAACCCTAACCCTAAAGGCTCTAACCATCCAGCCACCACCTCCTTCGTCTAGCCGCCTCTCCCATCAGCTTCTTCCTATTCCGAGCAACCAAAGTTTGCCGAGACCCTGGTTGTCGGCGACAAAGACCATCGGTATCCGTCTTGCTGTGCAACTGTTACTTATCCCCATTCCATTTCGACGTGACGTCCATGCTACTACCTTACCGGAACCGTCACTTCCGCTGTAGAGGTCGTAAACCAACCACCATTTCCGCCACAAGAGCTGCTAATGAAGACGAGGACCACCAGTAGGTCCGCTCCTCAAGTGTTGTTGCTATTATTCAAAGCAGCCTTTGACGTGGGGGAAGTTCTGTCGTCACTAGCAACTGCTAGCCACCGCCTATCGCCACAGAGTGGTTGTGTAGGGTGCGTAGTTAGGTTTAGATCGATGTTTGGGTGTGTGCTTCGGTAGCGGGATGTTTTTATGTGGGATGCTCGCTGGAGATCGAGGAAAGGAACCACCACGGCCGCCAGCCATGGTGGCCGCCGCATGCTGTAATGTTTCCGTCACCACTAGCCACCATGGAAGTTAGCTGTGTGTGTGTGTGTGATTTATGTATTCATTAGGTGGTTGTATTTTAATGTGTGTGTTGCAGTGTGTGGGTGTGAAACCTTTGGCCGGAAACTGGAAAAGAAGCCACCACCACCACCGTGATGTGGTGGCTGCCACCATAAACCACCACCGGCCACCACAAGGGTGGTTGCGTGTGTTTATTATTTTATGAGTGTGTGTGTGTGTGTGTGTGTTCTTTAGATATTATTGTAAATTGTATTTTAATTCGTATAGGATCAATGAAAGAAAAGTCTAAACCACCGTCGTAGGGTGGTGGCTGCCGCCATCGGTCGTCGTGTCGTGTGGCGGTGTGTTGTGATTGCGTTGGACCTCATTTGGGATGATTGGATAGAATGGACCCAATGAAACCCTAGTGGGCACAATAGAACCCTAATGGGCCCAATGAAGCCCAATTGACCTAAAAGCCCAACCATTTGATTAATGGGCTAGTATTGGGTTGGAAACGCTAATTAGGGTTTGGAAAACCCAAATGCCATAAACCCTAATTTGGGATTTACTGGGACCACATCAGAATTAATTAATAAACTTACAATATTAAATTAATATCATTGGCAAATTAACCTAAGGCAATAATGGACTTAATGGATTATGTCCATAATTGGTTAAGTAGGAACACTTAACCCTAGTCGTCATTTCATGTGGAAACCCTAATTTCACTTGAGCCTTGAGTTGGGCCTTTCTATTGGGCTTTGATGATTGGTCTATTAATAGGCTTTCCAAGAATAAGTAAATAGACTAAATAATTGTATGGGTTTTAGGGTAAGGCCCATGTGAGAGTCTTAGGCCCAATTTGGAAATTTGGTCCACAGATGGGCCATAACTGAAACTTTATGATTATGTGATATTGGGCCATGGGAATACCAAGAGTTTGAACTAGAATAATTAAGTAGGCCTTAAGGAAAGACCATTTAGAGGTTTGGGCCTAATTTGGAAAATTAGGCCATATGTTGGGCTTTGGCCCATTACTTGACTTTTGGGTATTTGGAGTTTGAGTTGTACACTGGGCTCGGAACCCAATTATTAATTGGGTATTGTTTGATGTTGATAGTTCAGGAATCTGTCAACCAGCAGGTAGAGTTTTATCTGCGGGACTTCAGTAGTGCGAGGTGAGTTTTCCTCATTATACTCAAGGGTCTAAGGCACCAAGGCCGACCCTTTTGGATTGCTATCCTGTTATGTTGTATATTTGAGTATTGTATGAAATGATATGTTAGATCAATATCCTGGCAGAAGGAATGTTATATGTTTTTATGATTCGTTAGATCAGTATCCTAGTAGATAGGATGATGTTATGCTGTTATGATCCGTTAGATCAGTATCCTAGTAGATAGGATGTTCCTATGCTGTTATGATCCGTTAGATCAGTATCCTGGTAGATAGGATGTTGCTATGCTGTTATGATATGTTAGATCAGTATCCTGGTAGATAGGATGTTGTTATGCTGTTATTATTCATTAGATCAATATTTTGGTAGATAGGATGTTATATGTTGCTATGATCTGTTAGATAAGTATCTTCGTAGATAGGATGTTGCTACGCTGTTATGATCTAGTAGATTTGTTTTCGGTCTATAGACTATTATGTGATTATCTGCTATATGTGCACATGTTTGATTGGTGGTTGAGGCTTTTCTGCTTTGTGCAAAAGCCAATAGACCCGGGCATTCCAACCTATTGGTTGTGGGCCGTGAGTATTCCATCCCGAGGATGATTGGACTGGTAGTATTTGGGCATTCCAACCTATTGGCTGTGGGCTTGGGGTATTCCATCCTGAGGATGATTGGACCCATAGTATGTTAGCATTCCAATCGGATGGTTGAGGGCCTGGGGTATTCCAACCTGAGGGTTGACTGGACCCATAGTATGTTGTTTATGTTGATATGTGTATTGTTGTGTGTATGGGTATTTTAGGGGAACTCACTAAGCATTGTGCATACGGTTTCAATTTATTGTTTCAGGTGCTTCAGATGACTTGTCAAGGAGAAGGCGTGACCATACACATCCTTGGGTTTTGGACTTATGGTTTCTGGGATACTCTGATATTATACTATTTTGAAAACATTTTGTAATAACTAATGGCTTTTGGATGTTTGAAATTTTTTAAATTGGCTTGATTTTTATGGGTGTTACAACTATTTTGGTATGTACTTGACCCGATTATGAGCATGGTCCTTTTGGGTTGCCTACACTCATGCAACTTGATAGGATGACAAGAGGAGAGAGAGTAGAATTTATTATATGAATAATAAATTGGTACTCGAAAATGGTTTTATTAATATATTACAAGTTTAATCTATTATTTGGAAATCATGTTATTTAATTAGTATTGATCAGAAATTAATTTGGTGATCAAAAAAGACTGATTAAATAAAGGGGACTGATATTGCAATTAACTTTTAGTTGTTAGTTGGGCTGATGGACTCCATAGAGTGGAGTGGACGAAATTTATGGGGAAGCCCATAAGATTTCGTCCAAGGGCTCTAAGGAACACTTTACATAGGATTTTCGGCCCCCATGAGTTTTATGAGAAACCCTAGCCGAAATCCTTCCCTCTCCAGGTCATCTTGTTGCATTGAGTGTTTGTGATTCCATTAGAGGTGCAACATTTAAGGCAGTAGGCTTTCAGAAGTCAAGATAAAGAAGGATTGTGATTGTTATTGCTACATAACAATCAAGGTAAACTTTCTAACCCTAATTATATGTGATTTTCATATTTGTATGCTAGTTAATTAGGGTTTGTTGCTTTGGTATTCAATTTTGTATGTTTACTTAGAAAAACCTATATCAAAGCAATTAGGGTTGCATGAACACCACAGGAATGATGTTATGCTTATAATCCATGATATAATTATGTTTGTTGTATCAGTTATGACATCCCGGTTTTTTAATAAATCAATGAAAAACATCCATTCGGGAATATTTATGGGACAAATTACGCATTTGTAAATTAAAATTATGATCTTAAAATAACCATAAATTGGTCTTTTGGCTGCGAAAATGTGGATGTCATAATCACCGAAGCTATTGGCCTATGGAGAGAACCGAACCCAACTGTGGTAGCGGAAGTGTGGCGGTTTTCAATGGAGGTTCATGAATTTTCAAGCCAAGGCAAAGGGTATCGACTATGAGAAGAAGAGGAAACACCCTGTTGGGGTTCACTTTTATCGTTGGTGCTTACGATGATATGAATTTGAGCATGAGCTCCGGCGCTTGCGATGATATGAGGTTAGTAAACTATTCTGATAGGGGAGTTTTGATGGCTATCAAGAAATTCAATCTAAAACACTTCAAATCAATAGTGTTTCTCAGCTATCAAACACCAGTCAACACCTCAAATCCAAACGAATGTGATGTCACATGGAGATTTCAGAAACGGATAGAGAAATCATGGAGAAGCTACCGAGATTTCAGAAGGTTCAAGATCGGATTCACCAATTCCTGCACTTACAAAGTAATTAGAGCAAAAGGATGGCATTTCGGTATCAATGCACGTCGTCCCCATCGAACCCCATTTAGAAAAGGTGGAGGTTTGTCGGGGGATTGACCAATGTCAATGACTGCCTGAGCAACTGCCATCGACGAATCAAGCCCATAACTACAGCCATCTTCAACCTACTCCCCGGAAGTTGCAACCCGATGGCGTTGTAACACATGTTATAGGAATTGCTTAATGGATGCAAGTTTTTAGGGTTTTGGTGCCGGGACTCGGCGAGTTGGAAGCCCCAACTCGGCGAGTAGAGTCATTTAAAGGATCGTGGGATTTCGACCCTACTCGACGAGTCGGAAGCCCCGACTCGGCGAGCATGCGCTGTAGAGGAAACCCTAAATTTTAGGGATTGGTACCCTATTTAAAGGACTTATGTCTCATTTTGCAGCCTCCCTTATTTCCCCCTTTTGTCCAGCGAAAACCTAGTTTGTGCCCTCCCTCTCTTTAAGTGTGTGTGTAAGCTTGGAGAGTGATTCTTGGTGCTCTTTTGGAAGGAACTTGAAACCTGAAGAGGTTGTATTGAATGGAAGACAGTAGATCCGGGATTTCCTCCAGTCTTGCAGCTACTTTGAGGTATAAATTCGAAACCTTGGCTTTTCATTGCTTAGATTTCCTTCTATGGAAGTTTATGGCCATTATTAGCATGGTTTGGCTTCATCCTTGGATTTGAGCTTGTTATTAGCATATGGCTTTAGATCTGGATATCTCAGGGCCTTTGGGGACTTAAGGTTGCCAACTTTATCAAGTCTTGGCCCCTTCATGCTCTAAGTCCCTACTCAAGCTTTTATTAAGTGTTTCTAGCCTTGGATGCTTTACATAACACGTAAAGTTTGCAATTTTACGTCGTAACTACACCATAAGCGGTTGGATCTGTGATTTGGAGCTTTGGTTTCCACTGTAAAGGACCGAAAACAAGAAGGGCTAAAGGAAATTGTCGAGTCCTTTAATCAACTCTACGAGTCGGCCAAGGAGTTCACGGCCAAGGGGTTTTCGACTAGATGGGTTTGCGGTCAGGAGTTTGCAGTTGATTGTTTGCGGACGCAAACATTAGGGAACTCGACGAGTCACTCTAGTGACTCGGCGAGTTGATGAGTTATGCCAGGAACTCGTCAGGAGTTTGCAGTTGAGAGTTTGCGGACGCAAACATTAGGGAACTCGACGAGTCACTCTAGTGACTCGGCAAGTTGATGAGTTATGCCAGGAACTCGACGAGTGGCTAGTTGTACTCGACGAGTTGACTCAACATCGACTGTTAACCTTGACTGTTGACCTTAACCTTGACCTTGACCAGGTTTGACCTGAGGGTATTTATGGGATTGTGTCAAGTTAATCACCTGATGATTATGGGCAGTTGAGAAGGAGCAGCATGTGGGATATATTTGACTTCAGCTTATCAGTTCAGCATTCGAGAGGTGAGTATTCTCACCATACCAATGGGTCTAAGGCACCAAGGGCGGCCCATGTATCTAGTTATGATGATTGTTGTGAATGTGCTATCGATACATTATGTATGATGTGAAGACCATGCGGGGGTCCCCATGGAAAACAGTTATATATGCAGTATGCTAGTTGATCGTGTGCTATTTGGTATGCTAGTTGTCTTTGTGATACTTGCATGGAAGACCCCGGGGGTTCCCGAGGAATTTGGACATAAGACCATGTGGGGGTTCCCATGGATTTCCAGCCTAAGACCATGTGGGGTTCCCATGGCAGTGGGCTAAGACCACATGGGGGGTTCCCGTGGCACCCATTGTAAGACCTTGGATGGTTTCCAGATCATTCTTATACGTTTGTATGTTTAGCTCATATGTTTATATGTATAGTTATGCATTATGTATTGTTTTGCAGGAAGACCATGTGGGGGTTACCATGGAAGTTAAGACCACATGGGGGTTCCCGCGGCACTAAGTGTAAGACCTTGGAGGGTTTCCATGGCTTCATTATATGATTTTATGCAGGGCTTATGTAGTAGAGATAACTTTTATAGCTAATATGATATGTGTTATGTGGATTGTGTGTGGGGTATGCTCTAGGGGACTCACTAAGCTTTGTTCTTACGGTTTACAGTTTTGGTTTCATGTATCATTGTTGGGTCAAAACTATGGTTTATACTTTGTTTTTCTAGGAAAATGTATTTTTCTGTCTAGGACCGTAAACAACTTAGTGTTTACGGTTATAACTGTGTTTACGGTCAGGGTGTTTACAATTTGTTGTGACCGTAAACCTGTTTACGGTCCGCCTGACCGAGACTAGCTTTACGATCTGTCTTCCTATATATATAGAGGGTTAGGGTGTGAGGAAGAGGGAACATAGTAGAGTGAAAATGGAGCTTAAGTGTGTGTATTTCAAGGTGTTTTAGAGAGAGAAACAAGAGATAAGAGAGGAACTTTAGTGTGTGTTAAGTGTGTGTGAATCTTGTATCTGGATCTTCATTTTAATCAAATCATACAAGATTCATCATCTTCTTCTTCTCCTTCATTTCTATTTGATCTGACATCATCCAATTGACTGAGATTCCGCATCATCAATTGGATCTGATTGATACACAAACAGATTTAGGGACTTACAATCATCGATTGGGAAAAGAAGAGCTCAGATTGATCGCAGTGCACACACCTATGATTTTCGCAATGAATGATTTTTGGATGAACTCTGATAAATGATTCAATTAATGATGATTTAAAATATTTGAAATAAATGGTATCAATGTTTTAGCTATAATAAGATGAAATTTTTACCCTCGATTTTTTAGGTCGTTACAAGTTGGTATTAGAGCCTTGCTTTAAGGGATTCAGACATACTTTCGGGCGTGTCTGAACTCAAACTGGGCATCTGTAAAGTTTTCAAAAGAAAAATGTTTTAAGTAAAGAATTTCTAAGACAAGAAAGGGTTGTGGTGTATGCAATCAACCGAGCTCAAGTAAGATTCCCCAGAATACACACACTTGTTATCTGTTATGATTTGATTATGAATCTGTGAACCGCATGCTAGTTAGGGATAGGGGAGATGGCTGTATATGTTGTATGAGTTGGTAGACTTGCATGTTAGTGATGAGTAGTCAGCAACAGGTTGGCCTAATAGGGTATGCCATGCTAGAATGATAATGATTATTGGTATTGGTAACTGCTATGTGTATGTTTTGAAAATTGTATACGGTTAGGATCTTATAGCCTTAGAATAATTGATTTGGCCTTATTTCTTGCTCCTCGTACGATTGTGGTTTTAGGGTAGAGTCTATTATTCGATAGTCTGTTGGATCCTATTTTGTGTATAATTTGCATGCATAAGGCAGCTGGCAGTGTGGATGGATGGATGGATGTGGATAGCAAGGGTTGTGGTACGTAGACTGAATGTCTGATGATAGCTTCGCAGGTTGGAGAGTGCCCTAGGGAGAGCCTTGGATGAGATTAGTGACAGGAGTCACCTGATTGTGAATCGGATGTATATAGAACTATTTGATTGGATTCTGATGGTTAGAATTTCAATTGTCTGAATGTTGTTTGCTTTGTGCTTTGTGTGACTCTTGGTGATGTGAGTTAGCTACTAAGTGAATATGCTAAGTCACATGGGATACATGCCTGATAATCTCATAGTGTTGGACTTGACCCTATTACGCAGCTCTAGTCTGAGTCCAGCCATTCTAGGGATGAGTCTCTTACTCGAAGGATTATCTGATCTCTATTGCATGTGGCTATATTCATGAGGTATCTAGTTAACATTGCTAGGAATCTTTCAGCAGTTGAGGACTGGGTGGGTTCGGGAACCTAGGAAAGCCTAGGATATGTTCTAGTGGGTTAGTAGTGAGTTTCAGTTAGACTAGGGTGCATAAGGTTGAGGAGGTAACTTGGAGGATTCGGGAGGATTATTGATGAAAGTATGGATAGGTTTGGAAGGTAGTATTGGGCCCATACTACTGAAAGCATAGGATCCATACTCGAATCGGTGAGGGTCTTGGAGAATCTGAGAAGCTTACGGGAAGGAGACTTCTTGGTGATGCCTTGATCGTGGGAATATTTGCTCTGCAGAATGAGGATGAGCATGCATGGGTAGGACTAAGGTTTAGTCCCAGCTCCGGTGGTGAGCCAGATAGTGGGAGGACTGCCAAGATTTCGAGTTCGCTTTTAGTCTCTTGTATCGGGCGGCAAGGGATGATTGTGCGATTTATTGTGGTTTAGGATTTGAAACTATGTCTTGGGAATAGTTTATAGCCGATTTAGAGCAGAGGTTGCTCTAGCTACTGTAGTTCAGCCGTAGGCGATTGAGCTAGTAAGTGGATCAGGGTGTGAGACCCTGAATGATATGGTTCACAGAGTCGAGGATGGAAGATTGATTAGGAGTACCTCAATAAGAGAGGTTCATGTCAGGTGGATTTATTGAAGGGTCTCAGGCGGAGACCCAAGAATTTGGAACAACATTTGAGAGGCCAGCAGGGTCGGATCTTGTGCAACGTTGCAGAAACTACACGATGAAGTTTCGTTCCAAGGGTTTGGACTATCATTGGGATCAGAATGAGGTGTTACATCATGTTCTCAGGATGGTCGAGGTATCACAAGAGGAGGTGGTCATGATTCCTTCAGATGTTGCGGATATGCTATCTGCAGCCATTTCTGGTGGATATTGGGTAATTATATCGCTTGGGTATCGTGATAAGTTGGATCTCGGGTTGGTATTCTGTCGTTGTCTGGGTTGGCAAGGGATGTCAGATGTCATTCAGCATGTCGAGGAATCTTTGAGAGATCTTCAGATGAATGTATCTCGCGAAGCAGATACCGCATATAATGTGATTGCTCCAAGTCGTTGTCAGAATCTGTTCACTGATCTGAGTTGCTACAGGTGTAGCAGGTTTGGTCACATTTTCGGGGATTGCTCATAGGGGGCAAGCCCGTTATATTTGTTGCGATCAGAAGGGTGACATGGAGGTCAACCGTTTTAGAATCAGAGAGGAGTGGTGAGTGCATCCGCTCCGGCTGTTTTGAAGTTTACCATTGGACGAGAGGGTAGAGCCGGAGCCCAGCGGGGAGGGCCCCTACTTTTCAGGGTTAGACTGGGGAGATCGGAACTCCTATAGGCAAGGGTGCGAGGTATGTACCGTTTTGCCTCCCCACCAACGTTGCTTGTATTTAGTAGCGGTTATTTTTCATCAGCATGGGAAGGCGTATCGTTGGTTGATATCTCTGGTGGTGGTTGAGTTACACACACCTTCAAGTAGAGTTATATGCCATCTACATATCATGAATTTGGGTGGAGTAGTACGGGGTCATCTCCTGATATATCACAGATTTTCCAGCATTTGAGTGTCATTTTAAGTATGGTCGGGGTTGGTTCAAGGGTTCGTACAAGGGGATTTTGGCTAGGTTTTAGTAACATTAGCAATTATGTTAGGAAAGCCCCTCGGAGTTGCCGAGAGAGAGAGAGAGAGAGAGAGAAAGGGAAGGAGAGAGAGAGAGAGAGAGCGAGAGAGAGAGAGAGAGAGAGAAAGAGAAGGTGTCGTTGTAGTATTGTAGGAGTATCTGACCTTTGGACTCCGAGATCTGAATGTGATATCAATGTGAATAGCTAGAGTCGTAGGCATTGTTAGGACACAAGATGTGTTAGTTGGTTTTCGGGAATCATGTTGTTTTGGAAGGGTTATTCATGGTGTTCAAGCTTTAGTAAGCACCGGTCGTCAACAAGGTGAAAATTGGAATGTAATGAGGATTGGGAATCCTTCAGTTTTTGGGTGCCGAGCGGACTTAGTTAAATCTAAGTGGGGGAGAACCATCCATGTATCCAGGACATAAGCAAGGGTGAAAGTGTTGTAAGACTACAGGGGAGCTGTAGCATTCACTAATGTTCAGTTGGGGTGAAAGTGATGTAAGACTACGAGGGAGCCGTAGCATTTACTAATGGTCAGTTATGGTTTAGTGTTGTAAGACTACGGGGGAGCCGTAACATTCACAACAGTAGATAGTGTTGTAAGACTGCAGGGTGTGTCATAGCATTCACAGACTCCTTCAGGTGATTTGGACTAGGGTAGGCTAGTTCACAGGGTTATGGGGGGAGCCACAACTTAGTTAGGATCAGCACCAGAGGTGAGTGACCAATCAGTTATCCAGGGGCGAGTCGGGTGATTATGGGAATTCAGGTTGGAACCAGTAGAGACTGATGAGCTAAGGGTTTAGCCTTATGATATAGGATCTTGTGGTCGAGTAGTGCATGTTTCTGTAGGGCTACGACTAGGTAGCCCTGTTATAGGATCTCATAAGAACCTGGTGGTTGGACCGGGTGCAAGACTGAAAGGATGACGGAAGGTCATGGGGCATTATGCAAATACCGATTTGAGGATCTCTAGATAGGAGCGGACTAACAATTCGGATTTAGATAGAAAACTGAATCAGAATTAGTGTAGGATTTTGTTTTAGTGAGATGGGATGTGGGGCATCCATATGCCAAGGGAATCGAGGGCAAATTTCCAGGGTGGCGAACAGGTTGGTTTGATGGTAGTTTAAGACATTGTGATATGTATAGAGTGGCTCTATCTGTAATAGAGCCACGACATGTCAGAATCAGGAAGCGATAGGTCGGTGGAGACCGGGTATGATGTAAGACTACAACTATTCTGGTAGTGTTCGCCTTTTTACGTCAGATTCAGTGGCAACAGGTTGTCATCCTATCCCAATCGGATGAATCAATCGGCTGGAAGGAGATAGGGCAGTTATGGTTAGACAAGGTATCCTTTTGAGGTCGCATGGGACTGCTGAGTGTTTTTTGGCTTAGCAATCGGGTAGGTGTATGGTGTTCCGGTCAGTTGGCAGACAAGTTGGGACCAGGGGGTCCCCGATTGTTCTTCAGGAAAGCAGTCATGTGGCAGCAAGAGGAGTAGGAGCGACTTCAGTGATTTGGGGTTTGTGTGTGGATTTGATTGTTATTCGTTAGCTGCATTTGATCGATGAATTTGTTCTTTAGAAAGCCTCAAGGTATTGTGAGTGGGAAGTATTCTATTTAGACTGGTTTTATTGTGGAACCAGTCCGATGATTCTTCAATGTGGGCAGTCTGTCAGGGAGACAGACCACCTCGAGACTTCAGATATCAGATGCAGCTGATGTGATCAGGTTGAAAGGAATTCATTCATTTTCGGATTTCGTGATTGCTGAAGGTGTCGCCCTGAAAAGGGATTATCAGGTTTCGGAAGAGGGGCAAGTCGGGGTCTCGGTATATAGGCTCATTCAGGATCTCGGCCCGGGTGGGCAAGGTGGCATATCGCTTGGATCTGCCAGAGGAGCTTAGCCATATTCACAACACCTTCCACATGCCTCAGCTTCAGAAGTGTGTCACAGACGAGCCCGCAGTCATTTCGTTGGACAACATTCAGATGGATGAGAGTCCGAACTATATCGTGAAGCCAGTTGCGATTCTTGATAGGAAGACCAAGGGTCTTCGGAATGAGGAGATAAGATTGGTAAAGGTGCAATGGTAGCACCGAAGGGGCTCCGAATGGACTTGGGAGCCAGAAAAGGAGATGCGGGAGCATTACCCAGACTTTTACGATGCATATTTCGAGGACGAAATCTAGTTCAAGTGGGGGAGACTTGTAACACTTGTTCCAAAAATTGCTTAATGGATGCAAGTTTTTAGGGTTTTGGTGCCGGGACTCGGCGAAGCCCCAACCTGGCAAGTAGAGTCATTTAAAGGATCGCAGGATTTCGACCCTACTAGACGAGTCGAAAGGCCCCGAATCGACGAGTAGGCGCTGTAGAGGAAACCCTAAATTTTAAGGATTGGTACCCTATTTAAAAGACTTATGTCTAATTTGCAGCCTCCCTTATTTCCCCCTATGTCTAAAGAAAACCTACTTCATTCCCTCCCTCTCTTTAAGTGTGTGTGTGTGTGTGCTTGGAGAGTGATTCTTGGTACTCTTTTGGAAGGAACTTGAAGCTTGAAGAGGTTGTATTGAATGGAAGACAGTAGATCTGGGATTTCTTCCAGTCTTGCAGCTACTTTGAGGTATGAAGTCGAAACCTTGGCTTTTGATTTCTTAGATTTCCTTATATGGAAGTTTATGGCCATTATTAGCATGGTTTGGGTTCATCCTTGGATTTGAGCTTGTTATGAGCATATGGCTTTAGATCTGGATATCTTAGGGCCTTTGGGGACTTCAAGTTGCCAACTTTATGAAGTCTTGGCCCCCCTTCATGCTCTAAGTCCCTTGTCAAGCTTTTATTAAGTGTTTCTAGCCTTGGATGCTTTGCATAACACGTAAAGTTTGCAACTTCATGTGGTAGATACACCATAAGCGGTTGGATTTGTGATTTGGAGCTTTGGTTTCCACTGTAAAGGACCGGAAACGAGAAGGACTAAAGGAAATTGTCGAGTCCTTTAATCAACTCGACGAGTCGGCCAAGGAGTTTTCGACTGGATGGGTTTGCGGTCAGGAGTTTGCGGTTGAGAGTTTGCGGCCGCAAAGATTAAGGAACTCGACGAGTCACTCTAGTGACACGGCGAGTTGATGACTTATGCCAGGAACTCGACGAGTGGCTGGTTGTACTCTACGAGTTGAGGTCAACATGGACTGTTGATCTTGACTGTTGACCTTGACCTTGACCTTGACCTTGACCAAGGTTGACCTAAGGGTATTTATGGGATTGTGTCAAGTTAATCACCCGATGATTATGGGCAGTTGAGAAGGAGCAGCGTGTGGGATATATCTGACATCAACTTATTAGTTCAACATTCGAGAGGTGAGTCTTCTCACCATACCAATGGGTCTAAGGCACTAAGGCCAGCCCATGTATCTAGTTGTGATGATTGTTGCGAATGTGCTATCGATACATGATATATGATGTGACGACCATGCGGAGTCCCCATGGCAAACAGTTATATATGCAGCATGCTAGTTGTCTTTGTGATACTTACGTGGAAGACCCCGGGGGGGTTCCCGAGGTAGTTGGACATAAGACCATGTGGGGGTTCCCATGGCTTTCCAGGCTAAGACCACGTGGGGGTTTCCGTGGCACCCGATGTAAGACCTTGGAGGGTTCCCATGTCATCCTTATATGTTTGTATGTTTAGCTCATATGTTTATATGTATAGTTTTTCATTATGTATTGTTTGGCAGGAAGACCATGTGGGGCTTCCCATGGCAGATAAGACCACGTGGGGGTTCCCGTGGCACTAGGTGTAAGACCTTCGAGGGTTTCCAAGGGTTCCTTATATGATTCTATGCAGGGCTTATGTAGTAGAAATAGCTTTTATAGCTAATATGATATGTGTTATGTGGATTGTGTGTGGGGTATGCTATGGGGACTGATTAAGCTTTGTGCTCGGATTGATCGCAGTGCACACACCTATGATTTCTGCAATGAATGATTTTGGGATAAACTCTGATAAATGATTCAATTAACGATGATTTAAAATGTTTGAAATAAATGGTATCAATGTTTTAGCTATAATAAAATGAAATTTTTACCCTCAATTTTTGGGTCGTTACAGGCGTCACATGATTCACCTTGTTCTGCCACATCGGAGATGTCGCAGGGGACATCGGTGGAGTTGAACCGAGCGCCAATGGGCTCATCAAACGCATTTCCATTAAATTAAAAACTACAGATCCTGATTTTGGAGAAGCAAGAGTTGATCTGATAGAAGTGTACACTGGATGGAGCTCCTCCACCTCGTGAGCGAAATTGAAACCCTTATCATGCGTTGCACTTTATGGGCTTTGTACCTATAAATTTTCTCAGCGTGGATGAAGAAAGGGTCAAAGAGATGTGGATGGTTGACCCTATTCCTGCAAGTGTATCATCGAGTCGACCCATTAGTGAGTCTGTGCTGACTCACCAAGTTATATGTATTCACTAACTAGCTTACTTGGCAGGTGACTAGGCAGGAATACCTGATTAAATGTGTAAAAGGGCATTTTCAAACGGTAAAACACAAGTACGTGCCCTTCAAATGCAAAAAATAGTCATAAAGACCATTTAAACCACTATACGAAAGTTTGTGAGCTACATAGATAACAACCCCTATATTATAACAAAACAACTTCAAGTAGGACGTGCATGTATATATATATATATATATATATATATATATATATATAGAGAGAGAGAGAGAGAGAGAGAGCTAGGTTTAGGTATTAAAAGTAATTATTGTGTTATTGTATGCATTAATATGGGCCAATAATTTCAAAACTTAAATAAGGATATGTAATCTAACCTATTAATTAATTTTGTTAACTAAATAAAAAATTAATTAATCCCTAAAATACTGGATTGCTTTCCTATAAATCCCTTCAAATTCGTTCAAGACGCAAACCCTAAAATCCTTTGAAGGCTCTTGCTTCACTCATCTGCCCATCCAACCGACGACTTAGCACTACTGTCGTACCACTGGAAGTTGTTGTCGCTCCTTCACGATGTCGCACACCATCTGTCGACCATTCTTGCATCTCAATTTGACCCTATTCTCCTCATCGCTGCTCCTGCTTCACACCCCATCCCACCTAAATATAGTAACATATCGCCACCCTCGCAACATCAAAAGCTGCCTTCTCTCCTCCTCAGCGGTATTGGGACCATCGTTTGGGTTCGGAGGTAGAATGGTTCGTGGTAGCCGGGTAAGATCCTGGGCCCCGATGAGCTTTCTACTTCTCCTCTCATGTCTCCCGATTTGGAACTCCTGTCAAACTTCGTGGGAGGGAATATGTCATTGTGTAAGTCCTCTAATTCACTTCCTCGATTTCATTCTTATGCTTTTTGTATCTCGTGTATATTTGCTCGAATGCTGAAAGAACAAAGACAATTGGTGTGGTTTTCATTTGTTGAGGAAGTAAAAAAGAATGATTGGGTTAAGAAATCTTAAAGAACACAAAAATAATTCTATGAGAATATTGCACATCAGGTGTTTGTAGAAATGTCTGAAAGAGAACTTGATGTTCAAATTTTTGAATAACACAAAAATAATTTATGAGTTCGTTAGTTGTGTTACTTGATTTTAACATGTAGTATGAGTTATCTAAGAATTACTAAAATTTATTTTATTTTTTTCGTATAAAAGCATTCTCACATAGTTTTATTCTTACATAATTCAATTTAATGACATTTATTCAAGCCCTATTATCTTCACTTGTTTTACAAACATAAAATATTCATTTAAATAACAGTAAGGTGTATTCGGGATTTTGCATTTTCAAAATAGATTATGAGTTTTGATTTGCAACTATAATAATAACCAATAAGCATTCTTCATAAGGCCTAATTGTCAAATTAGATACATTGTTATTTTATTATTTAAAACAAATATATTTTCATTCTTATGCTTTTTGTATCTCGTGTATATTTGCTGGAATGCTGAAAGAACAAAGACAATTGGTGTGGTTTTCATTTGTTGAGGAAGTAAAAAAGAATGATTGGGTTAAGAAATCTTAAAGAACACAAAAGTAATTCTAAGAGAATATTGCACACCAGGTGTTTGTAGAAATGTCTGAAAGAGAACTTGATGTTCACTCTTGAAGAACACAAAAATAATTTATGAGTTCGTTAGTTGTGTTACTTAATTTTAACATGTAGTATGTGTTCTCTAAGAATTACTAAAATTTGTTTTATTTTTGTCGTATAAAAGCATTCTCACATAGTTTTATTCTTACATAATTCAATTTAATGACATTTATTCAAGCCCTATTATCTTCACTTGTTTTACAAACATAAAATATTCATTTAAATTACAGTAAGGTGTATTCGGGATGTTGCATTTTCAAAATAGATTATGAGTTTTGATTTGCAACTATAATAAGCATTCTTCATAAAGCCTAATTGTCAAATTAGATACGTTGCTATTTTATTATTTAAAACAAATATATTCATCATTTTGGAAGTTTTTACTTGTAATTTGTGAATTTGGATTTAAGGATTGTCATACGATTTCATGGTAGTTATTTTTATAAAATGCTCAATTTCGTAGCAGTTATTCTCATAGAATGCGTGAAAGAGACATGCTGATCAAGGGCATGAACGTTGGATGACGGCGCATGAGATGAAGATGAATAATACTCAATGGTCTTCACAAAAGCAAGCATTATTTATCGTTATATTCTGGCAGAATAGTTCATAATAAAATGATCATGTGCATTCATTCAAGAATTCTATATTTAAGAATTTTATGCTTTTTAAAATCTTTATTTATTTTTTATGACATTCTGTTAAAATATGTGTAATTGTATTAAAATGTACAACACTATTACTCTATAAGAATATGTATGAATCTATATTTACATTCAATGTCTATGAATATATAAAAGAATCATGTTATTTTTAAACCGATGGTTCAAAACTATTGTTTGTCTTCAAAATATTCATTCATTCAAAACATTTATTTTGTCAGAATAGATAATCTGACATTCTCATTCTAACAGAATTATCTTAGAATTATAATCTAATTAGTTAAAAAAAATCAAAAATCAAAATTAAAAAAATCAAATATCTTTGAAAATTCGAAACTTTTTATTAATTAAAATTGTGTTTCCTAATTAGTAAATTTTTGGTAAATTAAGAAAGTGAATGTTACTTATTTATTAAATGGAAAGCTTTTTCTTTTTCTTTTTTAATTTCTTTAACCACAATAATCGCTTTCTTAATTATCAAAAATGATTGGCTACATTTATATATATAATAACATAATAATTATTTTGAATAGAATAATCTAACTATATATATATATATATATATATATATATATATATATATATATATATATATATATATATATATATATATATATATATATATATATATATATATATATAGTCAAAGACATACTTTTGCGTGGTATAATTATTTCATGTTCGTAATACATAATTAATGTCAAATATTCATTTAAACAGCATTAATCATTCAAATGTATAGCAATCTAATTAACAAGTATTGGATTCATGAAAAATAATATATAGTTTTGAATATAAACTAATTAGATGAAATTTACAAAACAAGACCAAATATTATCCATATCCAACTCTCGAAGAAAATGATATATATATATATATATATATATATATATATATATATATATATATATATATATATATATATATATATATATATATATATATATATATATATATATATATATATATATATATAGAGGTTATTTTGTTTTTTCATATCTATTGTATGCATTTATGACTGATTCTAGACCAATCATTTTAGTTATTTTAAGAAGGTAATTAATACATATTACATGTTGAAGATATAATAGATATTAATTACATATTCAGAATTTAATAAGCATTAATTAGTTTCTTAAAATAACTAAAATAATTGGTTCAGAATCAATCTTACAGGCATACAATATATAGTGAAAACATTTGAACCTATATATATATATATATATATATATATATATATATATATATATATATATATATATATATATATATATATATATATATATATATATATATTATTGTTTATTTATTTGTCATTTTTCGCTTATCGATTTACACATATATATTAATTACCTTTCTTTATTCCTAACACATGACATCTTTAAGAAGCTTGTACCTTCGTGTACCCGTCCTCGGAGAAGGAGCTCCAGTAGTGGGCGACTTCCCTTTCTCCGACCCTTCTTCACGATCTTGTTGTTTGATCTTGTCACCGGAATATTCCGACCGGCCGCTGCTGATTGCCGCGGGTTTCTTCGAAGAACCGCCATGTTTTGAGCTTCGAATCTCGTCGATTTGGCACCAATCACAGAGCTCCGGCGGATCAGATGATTCGTTGTAGTAGTTACTACAGTACCTAACACATATATTTTGTGAAAAGAAAATGAATTTGAATAATCTAATAATGAAATTAAATTTAATAAGTGCGATGCCCACTTGCTTAATAAAGAGTTTTAAGGATTCTTTCAAGGATTGCCGGAATTAAACATTGAATTCGTGATAATATTAGTGGTCAAAAGTCAACATTACCACTAACAACGATTTCTAGTACTCTGCGTTGATACCACTGCTT